>NW_010123387.1:24491-54765 GCF_000699245.1 Pterocles gutturalis
GAGGAGAATGTTAAAATTGTTATGGGATTTGGAAATCCTGTGCATGTGTTTGACATGCTGTTACTCTGAAAGGCTGGAAGATATAATGGGAACATATCCTTGAGAAAATTTATTGCTTTCACCTGCTACTTGAGATCAGCAGGCGTGACTGTTGTATGCTGTGGCCTGTAAGAAAGGTATCAGCTAGGTGGACGCTGTGAAACTTTACTTACTTTGTATTCAAATTGGGCTTCTCACCCACTAGCGTACTGCCAGAGTGGAAAAAAAAGGTTAATCTTGGCTTAGTTTTAGGCTCTTTCTCAAAACAAATGGGCCTCTAAGATCTTTGGGTTTCTGGCTGCCATGGCCCCATGGATGCTGTAAATATTAATAATATATCTGTCTATTACTGTTACACTGAAACCCTAGACAAAGCCCAACAAAAATGTGAGCACGGAGAGTAAAAATTCTGTTTGGTAGCAAAAAGCTTATGATATGTGCAAGTTTTTGCATGATTCCTGTAGCTGTAGAGGACTCTAGGAGGGTTCAAAATACACTGAATTTGACTGAGTTTCAGGATAATTTTGCCTTTTTTTTTTTTTTTTTTTTTTTAATATTGCTTCACTTTGTGCCTGACATTTGCATAACAACACTATAAAACAGCAGTGCATCACAGGACCAATTTGGACCACATTTTAGACAAGAAGTATTTGGAACAGTTTCCCTAAAGGTACTCTCGTCAGACACGTCTTCTTTTTTTTATGCATGACTGTGACTCTTTCTCATCATAGGCAACTAAACTTGACATTTTAAGGACTAAGATTTATGTCAGTTTTTCCTTGTGGTTTTGCCAATTTATGACTGTGATAAACCCTGTACATATGTTCTCACTGAGAACTGTGACATTTCCTATGGCATCTCTTGAAAAATGTTTTCATTCTAGTCCTCCTATAAAATGAGCCCAAAGCAGAGTCTTGATATAAATTATTATGGAAAACTTAATAGCACATCAGATACATACCAGGCTATGTCTTCTTCCCTAATCACTGTTTTGGAGGCCAATGATACCCTTCATCCCTCTGGTCCTGAAGTGCTTCTAAAGAGCAGGCAAAGAGGTTTTTTTTGATGCGAGAGTATCAAAACCTCAGCTTCACTGGAGGAGTGGATATGTTAAAGCACGTCAAATGCCACCTACTTCAGATAGATCTCTAGTCAGTACTTGGTGACCCGGAGCTTCCCTATTCTGCGGGTCCAGCTTGGTCCCAACCTCAACTTCGCTGGACCTGAGGGCCCTGTTTCTGGTGCCTTACACCTGCCCAGGGGAGAGAAAAGGACCCCGTGTCTTCCATGGCTTGTGACACTGGATCCAGAAATGGACTGTATTTCCATCTCAGGGCTTCTGAATCCTCCTGTCATGAAGCGGAGACCTGCAAGGCGAGGAAGCCTACCTATACCTAGAACCCCCTTCCCAATTTTGCAGCCTTGAATCTGTCAGTTTGGAGGGCCTTGAGGAGACACATTGCTGTAACGTCCACAGGAGGGAGTCTGCAAGATCCGAGATCCCCAGTTGAATCAGAGTAGAGCTCTGGGCCTCTGGAGAAAACAAGCATTGGTCAGCAATGGATGGCATCCTGAGGGATGTGGTTTATTTCAGTATTCTGAGTTTGTGAGGGTTGTTTTCAGTTGTGTTCCATTTGTAGCTAAATTGGACTGACACTGGATCTGAAATACTGCTTGGTCTTGCAAACTGAAGTGCAAAGTTTTGCTCAGTTCCCCTACTTGCTTCATTACTATTGCTGCCAGGGTGAGTCCTTTGAGCCACTACTGGAAAAGGTCCTAGCTGAATCATCTCTGCTGATGAGCTTTTTTTGGTCTCTGATTCCAGCATACATGCTTATGACTTACTGATTCAGGGCCTTAGTAAGGGCATGTAATGAATGAGAAATGAGCCATTTGCTGTACTGAGTTACTACTACTTCCCTTCCCAAATGTTTTATTATTATTAATCATTAGCAACTGCTGCAATTGGATCTGCAGAATGGCAAATATCTGGAAAATGTAACAATGAGTGTTGTCCCAAGGGGTGAGACTGAACTGGCCATATAGACTCTTGTGGGGTCCTGCCACAGTGCAGTAGGTGTAGGTGTGATTGCAGTAATGAGCTGATATAGTTTTCATGTGACTTCTGAGATGTGAAAGAAGAGGAAGAAAAAAGAAACAAAATTAGAGTCCAGTGAATTTAGAAGCAAAACTGCAGCTTTCGCTCAACACTATAGGGCCAAATTGGAATGGCATTGTTCTTTGGAGTTACTCCAGGTTCACATTGACAGGAGAATTTTGCCCTGGAGCAACATATCCAGAGTTTTCTCTAAAGGAAGAGTAAATATTGCCATAGCTGTTTGTAATTGAAAGCACTAGGAGAAGACATTCATGAGGAAATGAGACTGTCTTCAGCTGTAGCAACAAAGATCCATGGTTACTACGGATGGATGTCAATCACTGTAAGTGTGGGATCCATGACTGCTTAATCTCAGGGCATTGGGGGATGGCATCGTATTGCTCTTCTGCTGTTACCAGCAAAGCCAGCTGCTAACTTCTGCAAGCATAAGAGGACCTTAAGAAATTGTCCTTCTTCCAAATATACCCATAAGGATAAGGGCAGTGGTTCCCTTACTGTCTTTTCAATTGGACAAAGACCTGGAAAATGAGGTTAGCAAGCATCTGTGCTGTTAAAGATTGATTCCTTGCAGGCTTGCAAACAGGGAGAATTCTCAGCTCTAGGTTTTTATGACTGGGAACTGGGCCTGGCCAGATCTGTTAACTGAATACACAATACAACTGATTAATGCCTGTTTTCCAACTTGATTTATCATAACGTTGATATCCAGGCTGCTGTCCTGCAGAGCAAAGGCAGAGGCCCTGATGTTCTTGAGCAGCTGGGATTGCATCCGGTAGGAAGAGTTCACTTAGAGGTGAAGGACTCATACCGATTCATGCATGGAGGTTCATCTTATTTTTTATTTTGCAGCATCGTGTTGCTAGAGGAGATTGTTTAAAGGCTTAAGCTCCTTGTGCCCCTGACTAGATTATCTTTTGTCTGTGTAGGTAGTTTTTGAAATTGATCTAAAAATTATATGCTTGTGAAGAGGGACAGGTATTCTAAAGCAGATTTTAACAACAGTTTTGACTTGACCATTGAAGACAGGTAGAAAGCTTGAAGGTCGCTACTGACTGTGCCTTTACTATGCCACTGCACAGTCAACCGCTGCTAATGATCATTAGCATTTCCATTCTGTCAGTAAAATAATGCTATTCAGTTTGAAGATACGTTTCATTATTGACTAGACTGCTTTTGAAATATCAGGATAAAAATGATTGAGATGTTTCTGAGTGAGATATGCCAAGGTATTGTGTTTTCAAATGATTTTCAACATTATCACAGACAGCATCATATAGAAGGAAAGGATTTATTTATAGTTTTACCCTTCCTATTTATGAACTGAACTGGCTACTGATATACACAGGGATGTCATTTGAAAAGATCATCATCTGCATGGAGAGCTGACATTTGGATACCAGCCCTCAGAAGAAGATATATCAGGGTCTCATCTGCTGTCATGAGCATGAACACAGCAGATTGCTTCACTAAGTGCCTTTTTATCACCAAGTACTCTTGCCCTTATGACAGATTTGCTTGACGTTTTGGAAGTTTTGTGGTTGGCTTAATTTTTTAGTATTTGAAAGATGCTGTTTAAGGTGTCCCTTGCAAACAGACTGTATGGACTGGGTTAGATATATATTAGCATGCTGCTTCTTTCCATGAGTAATACAATTGTTGACATACACGAAGTCATTCGTCGTTCCTGAAGAAAAGCAGCAGCTAGCATGTAAATGAAAAAATGAGTCTCCGTGCCATCATGATCCCTAGTAGAATTGTGAGATTTACCAACCTGCATTTGTCTAACAATGTTTGTTACTGTTACTTTTCCAGGGTGCAAGTGCTTACATTCTAAACTATTTTCTATACATTATGTGGGCTCTATGTTTTGCTTTCCTGGCAGTCTCACTGGTCAGAGTGTTTGCTCCCTATGCCTGTGGCTCTGGAATCCCAGAGGTGAGTTTCTCTTTGGGGGTGAATATCCAAAAGCAAAACAAAGAAAAAGACAGTTTGCTGCCTTTTCCCATTCCAGAACTGTACTATGAGCTAGCATAGGAACAAGAAGATTGTCTTTCCATCTCATCATCTTTCATTCCTTTTTCTAACACAGCTTTATGGTGCCCATTTGAATTTGTCATAGTAAAAAATGTTCAGGTACCACTGTGACAGGTTAATGTACATACTTCTTCACTGCCAGAGCTTGGATTAGAAATCAATGGCTCCAAGTCATGACTTTATGGACTCTAACTTTTTGTGGCTGAGACACATACTCACTAGAAGATTATACTGAATTTTCCTTGGATGGAAATTACTTGGGCCAGTTACAAAACCAGTCATCTTCTAGGCTAGGTATTAAATAAAACCAAAATAAAATAAAAAGGGAGGGCTACAGAGCTAAGGTTTCATAAGGTACTGAAGATGCCCATCATTTGGGATGCCTGAAGTGTCGGGCTGTACATCTTCTGCAAATTGTGTTCTTGTACACCATGTCGTGCTGGCACAACAGCGTTATGGCAGACAAAATCTCTACTTGGTTTTAAATATTTTAAATATTGAGTCTTGGTCTATATTTAAGCTGTTAAAATGAGGAACCCTGTAATCCAAGCAGCATAACTATTCAAAATTTTTGAAATCAGGGCAGTCTTTTGTTAAAAGTGCTATAAAACCACAGTAATTATTACTTAGGAATCTAGCAGACAAAATCTAAAATTACTTAGAAATCCTGACATCTTTTTTTTTTTTTCTTCGTTTCTAGGAGAAACATCCAAATGTTTTGTAGCCAATCAGGAAAAAAAAACCCACCAAAAATAATTTGAAATATTTAGATCACTTCCATGTTTCAAAGTAGTCACATGTGTGTTTGTTACACATCTGATATATCCATGTTTTTAAAAAGTTTTCATAGTTAACTGTAAATCTATTTTCTGAGTGGTAAATCCCTCATATGAGGTGATGCTCAGCTCCAGCCCACTTGCAGAGACAGAGTCCAATCACAAATCTCACCCTACAGTCTGTGTGTCATGCATGGGCATTGTGCTCTATTCTAGCCACTCACATGCAAAATTAAGAGGAAATGTGTAAAAATAAGGTCTCTTGGACTTTCTCATTTCATAATACTTGCATGCTTTTATGTCATGGCCATTCCAAATATTTAGAACTACTTTTTTCTTGTTTTAACTGGGAAAAGTCTGTGGTTGTTTATTTGTCTTTTTCTGCTTTGTTAGGCTGGGTCTAGTTTAATTCTGATCCCGTAAGTCAAGGAGATATGTAACAGTTTCATATTTCCATTGATCTCTGTAAGACTCCTTACCGACGCAGGGGACCACCCATAACCACAATAAAAGTGTGGTCTGCATAACCCCTGCTCAGCTATCACTTTGGGAAAGTTGCCTTATCTACGATTTCTTTCTCCCCATCGCTGTCTCTTTCCAAGCAGTCTGCGATTTTATTAACTCTGCTGGGGTTTTAACTACATTTGCAAGTTCAGAGTAGAAAATATTTCTTCAGCTCTTCAATGTGTTCTTCCTGCTTTCCAGATAAAAACCATCTTGAGTGGGTTCATTATTAGGGGCTACCTGGGAAAGTGGACACTTTTAATCAAAACAGTCACCTTGGTTCTGGTGGTATCTTCAGGCCTCAGCCTTGGGAAAGAGGGGCCGTTAGTCCATGTGGCCTGTTGCTGCGGAAACTTCTTCAGCAGCCTTTTCTCAAAGTACAGCAAGAATGAAGGAAAGAGGAGAGAGGTGAGGTTGGCTCCAATTTTCTTTTATTTCCTTGTCTGGATACTTGGTGCTTCAAAGGACTCATGCCTTGTGTGTCAAATTTGCTTTGTAGGTGCTCTCGGCTGCAGCTGCCGCAGGAGTCTCTGTTGCCTTTGGGGCTCCGATTGGAGGTGTGCTTTTTAGTCTGGAAGAGGTGAGACCTAGCAGTTCACTTGGTTTGATAAAGATATTTTCATTTGTTACCTTCTTCTAAAGCAAAAATAATATTTGATTTCTAGTAATAAGAAATAACCAGGTATTTTAGAATAAGTTGAATAAAAGAAGAGCATTGGCTTTCTGGAAACAAAAAAAATTATTTAATCTGGAAATGTATCACTGTGCTGAGCTTTCTCCAGCTTTTACCTTGGTGCTGCATGGGCTGAGTTTTGAGAACCTGTCTTACTGTATCTAGCCAGTAACTTTGGATTTCAATTTATAGATTTTTTCACTGGTTGCTGCTCCCTATCTGAAATCTGGAAATGCCTTTTTCTGATACTTTTGTGAACATGTTCTGGTTGTGATAAGGTGCTCTCAGTAAAGCCAGATGTAGAGGGACAGATGAAATACACAGCTACAGCTTACTGTGTGCAGTGCTCCAGTGAATGATTAAAGCAAACACCCTCTGTCATGCTCAGTAAAGTGTTTACAGTCTCTGCTTGGTTTTAGGTCAGCTACTACTTTCCTTTAAAAACACTCTGGAGGTCGTTTTTTGCTGCTCTCGTGGCTGCCTTCACACTGAGGTCCATCAATCCTTTTGGCAACAGCCGTCTGGTCCTATTCTACGTGGAGTACCACACCCCCTGGTACATGGCCGAGCTCTTCCCCTTCATCCTGCTTGGTGTCTTTGGTGGCCTCTGGGGAACCCTCTTTATCCGATGCAATATCGCCTGGTGCAGGAGGCGAAAAACCACCAGACTCGGGAAATACCCAGTCCTGGAAGTCATAGTGATAACGGCTATCACCGCCATCATCGCCTACCCCAACCCCTACACGCGGAGGAGCACCAGCGAGCTGATCTCAGAGCTCTTCAATGACTGTGGTGCCCTGGAGTCCTCACAGCTCTGTGACTATATCAATGACCCAAACATGACCCGGCCAGTGGATGACATTCCTGACAGACCTGCCGGCCCTGGAGTCTATACTGCCATGTGGCAGCTCGCCTTGGCTTTGGTGTTTAAAATTGTCGTCACAATATTCACTTTTGGCATGAAGGTAAATTGGAGATGGGTGTAGAAGCTGTTGCAACCACAAGGCACAGACAGATAGCCACCAGCAGATGTGGTGTATCTGGCAGGGCTTGTGTGACTGACCTACCTAGCCATGCAGCTGTGGTTGAGATGCCTGCTGGTTCACCCACCCACCAGCACGTTGCTCTGTGGGCCCATTGCAGCAGAGGGATGAGCCCTGCTTCTCCACCTTCTAGTTATCTGCAGTTTTGTTAAGTGAAAAAGAAATCTGGGTGGGAATTTAAATCCACTGTTGCCAATAAGCAAATTCAAGATGATTCCCACTGCACCTGTCTTTCAGCTCTCTCAGGGATATGGACTATTTATGTTGTTGTTTCTCCTGTTGGATTAATGTCTTAATATGCCTCAAGGTAGCTATGCTCAGGGAAGTAATAGTTTTGAATTTACTGATTTACACATTTAGAACATAACAAAAACATAGAAGTGGCTGAGAAGTTCTATTTTTGAATCTTTTAAAGCACTGTAGCTTGGAAAAAAAGAGCCAATGAGTGGGAGGACTGATGGATGTATTATTTGATTATTCTGGATTTGTAGCTTTTTCCTTCCACTCCTCCTCCTCCCCTTAAATGGGTGATGAAAGGTCCAAGAACAACTTATCCAAGCTTTCAATATATACAAAGCTGTTTGTGGTGAGTTTTATATATCGCATTGCTAGAGTCCATATTAAACACATCTCTGTCTGTCTACAGCTTCCATTATTGGAGCATTTAGCTCTGGATCTGATTGCAGCAGATGATGGGAAGTTTTATCTGAGTCACATACTGTATTTCGTACCACACTCAAAGCTAAAGCATCTCATCTTTCTCTTAAACGTTGCACTTAAACTGAGGATCCATCTTTTAGAAGGCCTTTTACCTGAAATATAGTAGGAAGTTGTTGGAGTTTTGTATTTCTTTCCTGTTTTCTCCATCTGCTGACAAGAACTTCTAAATGGTAGAAGCTCACGCAGGACCAGTGACTGAGTCCTGCTGATTTCCTGAGCAGGGAGAAAAAGTGGGAGTGGTGTAATGTATCTGGAAGAGGACTTGAAATGAGATGCCCTTCACTGCAGAAACTGATTTATATCTGGCAGCCAGTTGTTACGCTTGTTCATTTGTTTAAAAACTTCTGAGTTTGCTTCTTTATTTGATAAGTGGTTCTTCATTCTATATATTTAAATTTTTTAGAAGCAATTGGCAGTTTCAATTATTCTGTCAAAGAACAGACAAAATAGCTTTAGCCTTCCAAATCTAGAAGACTCAATTCAACTGTATCAGCAAAATTAACACAATATGGTGGGGGAGATAGTGCCTGCTGTTACTAGGCCTAATGCCTCTGGGCCATGCTGAGGTCGTCAGTTTAGTTTTCTAGGAAGTTCAAGGTGTGCTTTCAGAACTAAAAAGATACAATGGCCTTTCCTCTCTAAAGCCGACAAAAACTGTATGCAAGCTCTTGCCACAGGTCTGAGGAGTCTTCTCCAACCAGGAAATTTCTCTCCAACTTGCAGGTGCACTTGACATCTAAAAGGAAATGCACTTAGCCACGGCAAAGTGAATTTTCATTTTCTTTTTAATTTTTTTTAAATTTTCCTTCTCATTTCAATACTGTTTTTCCATGATTTGTGGCTTGTCTTTATAGCAGACAATAACATAACAATTCATAGATATTCCTGGAAAATATGCAGCAAACTGAGATGAAGAAATAGCTGTCTCTGAGCAGTCAGCCTCCTTTCTCTGAATTTTTATTCTGCATTTGACATTTAATTTAAAATTTGGTCTGATTTAGTCTGAAAGAGTAGTAATAAAACTGTAAAGTACTCCATGTGATAGAGGGTGAAATTTATGTTATTTTCAGCTAAGCTCTCTCTCAAGCTCATGACAGAACCATCAGCAGAAAAAAAAACTGCTGAGAAGGCAATAAAGACAAAAGCAGAAGCATCTTGACTTCAAAAGCAAACTATTATTCAGAAACACCATTTATCTATCAAATTCAGTATGATTCAGCAGGTAGAATTCAAAATTACTTAAAAAAATGCATTAACGTTTTATAAAGTTGTTAATACACATGTAGCCACAAACTCAGTCACTGTAGAAACCTATCTCAGACCACAGGGAACATCACTGTAGGCTGCCATAAGCCTATGGCCTTCTGAGCTAGCATTTTATAAAGAAACTGGATTCTCTAACTGCTAATAATAAATTGGTTGATCAATAAGTTCATTACTAGTAACTTTTGTCAAGGTGTTAATCTGTTTATATTTTATTTAAGATCCCTTCAGGCCTTTTCATTCCCAGCATGGCTGTTGGAGCCATGGCTGGCAGGATGGTTGGGATTGGAGTAGAGCAGCTGGCATATCACCATCATGACTGGATCATCTTCAGGAACTGGTGCAGACCTGGGGCAGACTGTGTCACGCCGGGACTTTATGCTATGGTGGGAGCGGCAGCTTGCTTGGGTACAGTACCTGCCTAGTCATTGTTTCATGCATGGATAACACTGATATTGGGGACTTAAAAATTGTTTGAGGGCTCTGTGTTTGTGTTGGGTGCTATGCTGGCATTTCTGAATGTAATAGAGGTTGAAATCAAGATGTGAAAGGCTAAAGGATGGGCCGCTTCCTCTAATGGTCTTTCCAGCGATCTGTCAGGTAGTCAGCAACAGAGAGGCTTGCACCCATCAATGCCTGCTCCTTGTAATGTGCCAAAAAGCACAGAGAAGGAAAGAAAAAAAAGTTAGGCTACAGGTTTCCAAGAAGTGTTTCTCTTGGCTTTTTTTTTTTTTTTTTTTTTCTTTTGATGTAATGAAATCCATGGTAGCTGTACTGAAGCTACTTCCTTGTTTAGACTGTGCTCTCTCTCAGTGCAGAGAACAAACTTCCCAGTTCTGGCCAAATTTTAAGCTACACAGAGTTAAAAATTTTGGGTCTTATTTTGTTTATGTGTCACACTATGGTCAGCTTGGCTGTATGTTGGTTTTCATTGTGACCATAGGCCAATATCTGACTACATTCAATCAATAGGATTTATTGGATGTAACAGGAGTGATCTGTTAACGGTTAAAGCAAGATCATTGAATAATACCTCACATATCAAATTTCTAGTCATAGATGCAACAGGAATGTTGCAAGCATACCATCTGAACATGTTTTTGCACTATCATATGTTTCCCCTTCTGTACTTGTATGTTCTATTTCCTTTTGTTGTTGTTGTTGATACCATCATTAGATGATGAAATAGTAGTGAGGAGGCATAACACATGATTAATGTAATTGGGTAAATTCAAAATGAAAGATGTACTCAGAGAAGAGCTGGAAAAGTTTCCGTTTCAGAATCTTTTGTTAAAAAAGTAGGTTTGTGTGATCAGTTATAGAGGAAGGAAGGGTGGGATTTACCTGTCTAAATTTAATGTCTGTAATGTAGATATCAACATCTGAGCTGGCCGTGTTGATACACTTCACTGTCAATACAGAAAAAAGTGAGATACTGGAAAGATCAGTCCCATCTGGCAACAGACATCTAAAACCAGGCAAATGAACAGAGGTATTTGGCCTCCGAAGTGCCTGCTTTTCTCCAGAGATTGTAAAAGCAATCTGAATGACCCCCTTGAATTTGAACACCTACAGCAATGTAGACATGTTAAAGTAGCTGGAATGAATCTCACTGTAAAAAAGAGTAAATGTCTGCAAATGGTCTCAATGTTCATAAGAGAAATGATACACAAAATGTTTGCTCTGATATTCCAGTTGATCTGCTAGTCAGCAATCACTTCCTCTTTTAAAACGTCCAAATCAAGGTGCAGTGATTTTAATAGGATCGTGAGGCAAACACCAGAGTGGTTTCTGCTGGTTCTTAAGCCCAAGACCTCTCTCACTTAGAGTAAGATGTAGAGTAAGTATTAAATGATCCTTACTCTGGTATCCACTCTCAGCTTTTCAGAGTCAGAAGTTTAAGGCATAGAAAGTCATATCCGGATCATCGTGTTAAATAATCAACAATTTAATTTTCCTGCATGCCCCTAGATTAAGAGCATATTTTAATGACCTGTTTGCTGATTTCTCTCATCTAAAATAGTGCTGTATTTTGAGGCGTAAAACAGCAGATGTATTACATTTACCTTTTGAACAGAGGCATGTTACCTAATAATTCAGTGATACGTACACACTTGTCTGCAGTTACATGATTATTTTTATCCTTTAACGTAAACTGAAGGAGTGAAGAGCTTGTGTATGAAATTAATACAGAAAGGCTAGATTTAAAAATGCAGCTATGACCCTGTCCACTGCTCCATGCCTAGATGGCCTCAAACCAAGCTGTATACAGTTCAAACTGTCTGTTACACTGATATCAAAAGCTAGGGTTTAAGCTGTAATGTAGTTCTTTCAGTGGCTCCAAATTGTCCTTACATAGGATTTTGTAATCATAGCGTGCTCAAAGACAACGCTTAGCTTTCTCTTCAGTACGAATGTGATATGTAAACCAATGTGAAGGCCAGCTCTCAGTGCTCCTACCTGCCCCAGCCACGCTACTTAACTGACTCTTGGAGTCACTTTAGAGGGCTAATGCAAAGGTTGAGTTTTAGTTTCTCAAGCCTCCAGTAAGGTCGATTTTTTTTTTTTTTTTGCATGCTTTCTGGTTTGATAGCTTAGTCTTTTAGCATTCGTTATTTGCTTTTCAAGTCTTAGCATTTTTGACTTGAGCAAGTTCACTCAATCTTTTTTGATCAAAATTGCAGCAAATGAAAAAAATCTTTCTTTACTGAAATAAGCCCAAAACTACTTCACAAAGTATCAGGGTTAGCTTGAATAAACTCATACCTTCTTGAGTGTAAGACACAAAAATATAAATGCGTTGCTTAGTATGTATACTTAAGGAGCACTGAGGGAAACCTGACAGCTTTTCTTGTTGGCAGGTGGTGTTACCCGAATGACAGTCTCTCTGGTGGTGATTATGTTTGAGCTAACTGGAGGCCTGGAGTACATTGTACCTCTTATGGCTGCAGCTGTCACAAGCAAGTGGGTGGCAGATGCCTTTGGGAAAGAAGGGATCTACGAAGCTCACATTCATCTGAACGGCTACCCATTTTTGGATGTGAAGGATGAATTCACCCACCGAACCCTGGCAACGGATGTTATGAGACCAAGACGTGGTGAAGCTCCTCTCTCTGTTCTGACGCAGGACAGCATGACAGTAGAGGATGTTGAGACACTAATCAAGGAGACTGACTACAATGGCTTCCCAGTGGTGGTTTCAAAAGACTCGGAGAGACTTATTGGTTTTGCGCAGAGACGAGAGCTGATTCTTGCAATAAGTGAGTAGAGTATCAGTGTACATGCAAGTTTGATTTTGGTAGGGTAGTATGTTACCAGTGTCATTAACCTTGAAGAATGGATAAATAGGAACTGAACTTTTCCCCCAAGTCTGGCTTTTACTAGTTGCTAGGACCCATAACTGGAAGCTTTTGTATTGCAGTGTACCACCTGGAAGACTTCTGTGGGCTTGACCTTTGTGGGATTAATTTTGTGATCACTCAAAACAGTACAATAGGATTCTCCTAGAGACGACAGATAAACTCAGCTCATACGGCCAGAATTTTTGTCAGATCGAGATCAAAAGCCACTGCAGTGCTGAGCTTCCTGCAGTCTCCATGGGTTGCCAGCAGCAACTGGGGCAGTTGTGAACTTTTGTCACCCTGTAACGAAGTGCAAGTGCCTGTGTTTCTTTCTGTTGCACTGCCTCATTTTTTTTTTTTTCTCACGTGTAGGCCTTTTGCGCTAGGGATGGAAAGCTTTTCAGTGGAGGATGCTGATGGCTAAATTTCATAAATCAGTCAGGGGATAGCTGGCAGGCTGCCTGGGAGCCCGATCTAGGTCGTTACGGGTTTTGACCCATCAGGTCGTTTCCTGGTTGGCCTGATGGCTAGGTGGGGATTGAAAAGACAGGTATATTGGATGAAAGCAAGTGTTCTCATCTTTCTGGTACCCAGGGCATCCAGAGCAGCAGATGCTTGCAAGCCTGGCAAATCAACCCCATGGTCTGCTTCCAATTCTGGCAGTCCTGTGTTGTTGAGGGCTGGCTGGGCAGGCAGGCAGCTGCTGGCTGGGCATGGATGTCTTATACTTTGCAGGGAACTGGAATGTCTAGCATATCCAAGTCTCCTTGACATGGAATTATTCCTATGTGGGCCTGTTTCATGCCTCTGCTTCAGGCACCTTTAAAAAGCTGTTGTCTCAGATAGAAACTCCCATATTCTTCAAAAAAGAAAACCCATAAATGGAAAACCAGGGCTGTTTTAGAGGGTCACTTTCCTGCTCACTTCTCACAAAGGTAAAATAAAATTTGAAATAACACAATTTTCATCTCCTGGATGTAAAATACGCATTCTAAATGATTAGATCTAAAATTTATGTTAATTTATTTAAGGATTCTCAGCTGTTACTTGATTCCCCTCTTCTCATCCCATAGCAGGAAGTCATCAATGCTGCATCAATACTACACGCAGGAGGAGAAAAGAAATGACAGAGCCCAGTTTTCTTCCCTTAAAATGTAATGCAGAATTCTCTTCAGTAAGAATTTTTCTAATTTTTTTTCCCTTCTGTGGTGTAAGTTATCATTTCAGTTAGAGAAAACAGTTTATGAACTGAATTCATTTTGCCCTTAGTTATATCACTTATTTCTCAAAACATAGGAAAGCAAAACAGGCCTTGCTGCCAGCTCCTCTAATTGTACAGTTAGAATTTAACCTCCTAGGAGTGTGGAAATCTAACTTTTTCATTAAAAGCCGACTATCCCTGGTTGCTCCTTCCTCCCTCCTCCAAAAACAAGCAAAAAAAAAAAAAAAGTCTCCGTGAAGTTATAATCCTCTGTATACCAATCTCAGGATAAGAGGATTTTAAAAACACAAAGATGAAGTCCAAGGCTGCTAGCTGCAATACTTTTTTCAAAGAACTGATTTTCTCAGAGAGCTGATCTTCCTTTAATAGTAACAAAAGATGCCTTGTGTGGCCAAACTGGGAAAGTAAATATGTGTTTGAAGTTTCACCAAATGTGTAAATACCAAGAGATGATACTATTTATAAAATAGTTTGTATTTTACCCCAGTTTTGCTAATGATTTTTAAACATCTTCTGCACTCCCTCGTAAGAAGTTAAAAACCTTAATTAGATGTATTTAGCCTACCCTGTGCCTGCCTGGCTTTTACAGTGTCTGTGCCATGTTGTGGCAGTAACACTTGCTACCATCCTAACTTTATAGCCCTTTGCATCTCCTTTGCAGGGAGGTATCTCAGTGGGAAAATTACATGGACTGAAGATGCTGAGATCTCACTTTAAAAGCAGAAAGATCAGACGCTGTCTGAAATGAGTCAGTGAAGTTTGAGGAACTGAGTGCTTTGATTCAGGTCATAAATGGCAACATTGATGAATGGGCTTGCTAGAAGATGTGTGAAAATGTCCAGGTATGCACTGATAACAACGAAATCAGACAAAAATAAACCCAGCAAACATTATAAATCAAAATGCTTTCCCGTTCAAAAACTGTTTCTTTGACATCGACATTTTCCAAAGGAAAATGTACTGTTTCTTGATCACCTCTAATTGAGAGCATCATTCATAAGATCTGAGGCAGAACTGAGATTTAAAATCAAAAACGTCTTTGCATTGGTAAGTTTTTCTAAAATCCCCAGCTGTCTTTTGTGAGCCTTTTTCCCTTGGGTTGAGTATGACAGCTCCTAACATAATTCTGTGCTGTGTTAAATGGTTAGTATTTCCAGTATAGTTTGTTTTCCCATTTAAAATCTGGATTTTCTTTCACTTTTCCAAAAGATACAATATATGGTTCCAGTACAGAGCAGGGCAAAACATTGGTTTAGTACCATGCTAGCAACTTTTTGATAAGTAATCCTTTTTCACTGAAGTTGCTTTGGATCTATTGCAGAAGAAAACACTGCTCATCATTACCACAGAGTAGCTACTGTGTTGCAAACCTTCACCTCATCTTGCTTCATAGTTGTGTTCATGGAGCTGTACACTAGGTCTCCTTAAACTATAAAATTACTTGCCAAGAGGTAAACGTCACATGTGGTGAAGCATCTTTTATTCTGCTCAGGTTCTTATCTCCTGCTCAGCCTGACATCATCCAGAGATACTGGAGTTATGTCTGGGAAGAGTATAAGCCCCATCTGTGCAGAACTATAGCCAGGGAACGAGGTCTTCTGAAAAGCAGAGTCAGGCCCACACCCGCATCTCTTCTTTCACTGCATTGTGCCCTGCAGAATGCCTCCTCAGTTTGAACTAGCTTTGCTGCCTCTGTATGACAACACGTTGCACTATGTAGAGACATACTTTCAACCAAGAAGTTTCAGCTTCTTTGTCTGGCCCAATAAATTGTGCATCAGCAGCATGGTGGCCCAGCGGATACTCTGGGGAAGTATTCCAATTGCCTCACACAACTGACTTCTTGGATGAAGGCAACAGTTATTGAGTCCTTCCTCAAATATGTGTCCACACACAGCTCTCTGCCTCTTGATTTACCCCTACGTACTTTCTTTTTTAATAAGTGGAGAGCTAAGCACGCTCTAGAAATGTGTCCAGTCCCTGTAAGTGAATGGTAATGTGACTTCTGATTGCTCAGAAGCAGCTTCAGGAGGATTGTGTCCTTCCACTGCTCCTTGTTGAGCAGGTGGGCAGAGTCACCCTCTGGGGACAGGTGTCTATATTTTAGATGGCACCTACTTCACAGTCTTACTGAAGGGAGTATTTGACCCTGTAAAGCTGCTCTTAAATTTGGCCAGCTTCAGAGGCATTGTACAAAAGGCAGAGTCTTGGACACAAGCCAGGTGGCCTGTATAGTGTACTTTTCTTGGTGTGGAGTTGAGAGAGCAACATAGTTAATATAGGCTGTGAACTGTGAACTCCGGGGTATGAGGCTGTTTCACATTTGGGAGAACTAATTCCCTCTCTAGCTATGACAAGAGCCTTCTGCATAGATTACTCTGTGAAACCAGACATCATCATCCATTTGCTTTGCTCCTTCTGTTAAGCTTTATCTGTTTTTCTTACCCACTGACTGCAAAAATGTTCTGTTCTTCTGTTTTACCTTTACTCTAACTCCCCCATCCAGTGAAACTGAATAAACATTTTTCTGATGCCACTGAATTTGCTCAATAGTACTACATCATTCAAATTTCTCGAGAGAGATGTTTGACTTTGAAGAGTGAAGTCATGGCTTTGGCTAATCACTGTTGTCCAGGGTCATTGCTGCCTTGGGAAGAGCAATGTGATAACTGAAATGTTTGGGCCTATTGCTTTGGGTGCAGCTTTGGGAAGGAAATAGCTAGCTGTCAAGGCTTTTTATCAAAGGGTGGGAGTTTCCTTCAGTTTGATTAATGTTACCTCTTACTACAGATCATATATCAAAGAGCTATGCAGGCATGTTCACACTTGAAATTAGATGTATGAATTGAAACAAGATGAGAGAAAGTTAGCATCATTCCTATAAATTGCAATAGGGTTTGCAGTATGTGGGGTGAGAAGGTTGAAAATCATATACTGTGCTGATATTAGGTTTGAGCCAGCACTGCTCCAGTTCCAGAAATATTGCAAGACAATGATCATTAAAGGGAAAAAAATGCAGCTGGAACATGTTGGAAACCATTACTGTCTACACATTACAAGTCACAGGAGCAGGTTTCTGCACTTTGATTGATGGCAATGAGCTCCAAGAATATATGCATATGCTTTGAGTATGTCTGATTTGCTGTACCTCTCAAGAACAGAAGCAACCTATATTAATCAAAGATAATAATTCTAACCATTTCCAGCAATTTATTTAAAAAAAAAAAAAAAAAAGGAAAGACTTAAAGCCTCAGAGCCAAACAAATTATATGCTTATTCTGGGGAGAGAGTTGTCTATCATTTCGAAATCCATCTCATATATTGGTTGTGCCCTGTAGTGTTGAGTAGAAATGAAGTAAACACTACAAAGAAAATAAACCATGCTAAGAATACTTGTTGGAGCATACTTTAAAGTAAAAGGCTTATACTGATCATATAAAGTCCAGATGTAGTGTAAAGTTCACTTCATAGTTTGATCAAAATATTAATGATATCTTTTGAACTTTGGAAAATGGTCAAGTATGAACTGTTGAGAAAAATGTATCAAACTCATTTACTGCTATATATTGTTCCTACCTTTACTGTTTTCCTTTAAGAAGGAGGCTAATTTTTTCTGCCCTTTTAAAATCTAGATATGCAAACTCTATTCAAGGAATTAAGTGCAAAACCACAAAATTCACCCTGCATGCCAGAGAAGTGTGCTGTTCTAGAACAACACCCACACTACCTCCAGATCACTGGGGTGTGAATTTGTCTAATTTGTTTTTCCTAGCTTTGTGTTCATAAATCTATTTACCATGCCCAAATTTCCTTCACTCCACTGTGAAGTCTGGGAACAAGCATACTGCTCCAAGCCAGCTGGGACCGTACACAGGCTGTTGACTGCACTCCTTTGGGAGTATAATAGTAGCTTCTGTTGTGATCCTCACAATGGAGGAAGTGATGTATAATCATTTGAATTTGACACAAATTGGATTAGTGATATTTGTGAATGCATTGAGCTGCATATTTATTCAGAAAAACATTATGCCAACCAAGCAAAGTATGTATTTGTAAAAATATAATTCATGTTTACTTCAAGGGAACGATGTCTCAAGGAAGTTCAGGTTTGCTTTGTAACCCCAATTTCCAAGAGCTCAGTACGTTAAAGACAAAAAGCTGCTACTACCTTTGCTTTCCAAAGGAGGGTAATTTCTTTTTTGTTTTGTTATCAAGCCTAACTCACTGTCTACCTTGATCTGTCTGTTGTACAGAGAATGCAAGACAGCGTCAGGATGGGGTGGTGAGCAACTCCATTGTGTATTTCACGGAAGACCCCCCAGAACTGCCACCCAACAGTCCCCATCCACTGAAGCTGCGGCGTATTCTCAACCTGAGCCCTTTCACCGTCACTGACCACACGCCAATGGAGACTGTGGTAGATATTTTCCGTAAACTTGGACTCCGGCAATGTCTTGTCACTCGCAGTGGGTGAGTAGATGCCGAGTCAAGCATGCTTAGGGAATCTCAGGAGTTTTTCTTCAGCATTAACAAAAGCACCATTTTTCCTGTTTCAAGACAAGTATAGGCAGTATCTAATTAATCAGCATCTCTGAGACAGTCAAGTGAATATTTTGATTTTGCCTCTGTTGTGAATGGAAGGATAAAGGAAGCATGCCCAGTGTCTCTCCAGGGCAGCAACAGAAATCAGGCTCAGAACCAAAATTGCCCTTGCCAGGTGTTGTGTTTCATTCTGTTCTCCCAAATCCTTAGTGTATTGTCTTTTAGGTAAAGTAAAGATAAATACGAAATAAACCATTCGGACTCCCACTGTCATTCAGTTTTCAACAGAGGCAGATCTGGCAAGTTGTATTGTTTCCAGAGGATGTGCCTGTTTCTAGACATTGAGCTAGACTGGATGTTTGTGAAGACTGTGATAAAGATGTCAGTGGAAGAAAATTAATCTGTTCATCTTTCTTTAATGGAAAACAAAAGGTGTATAAACCAAAAGTCCACAAAAAAAAAAAAAAACAAAAAAAAAACAACCCACCTGAAGAAGTGTGGGCAAACATGAAATTAGAAGAGTAAAAAGCTGCATTGTGTGTACTAGAAATAACATTCCATAATTCCAATGGAACTTGAGCTATTTTGGGATAATTTCTTATCCCAAGATCTAGTGGTTAAAAGAGACTTTACAACAGGATAGCAACCAGAGCCATCATTTTCAAAAGCAGAAGACTAAAATTTAGTCATCTGCAAAAAACCTTTTTGTTATTCAAAAACATTGCATATCAGCTATTACTATAGATGCAGCATCCTCACATTAAGAAAATAGGTCCTGAATTTAGGTGCCTGGATTTAGAAATTTTGATCTTGAGTTCTAGCATTTCGATGAAATGAAAAGTGGAAAAACTGTAATAATGACATAATTTCAAAATTCAGTGCTTTGTGACCTTCAAGGACTGGAAGTAAAAGCCCTTGAATACTGAGGGTTAGGAAATTTTTGACTCTTGGGGTCGATGTCCCATAGGCCTTATCTTTCCTGACAGATATAATTAATTTAGGATCATATAAATGGGAAATTATCACTCAAAATTTAAGGAATTATGCTGTCAGACAGAGATGGAAAGTCTGTGCTTTAGCTTAGTTTGTGTATTAGTAAACCCCATGCCCTAGCTCAGGGCACTGGTGCCTCGGTTTTGGGCTGCTGGTCCTCTGCAGCCTGAGCCTAAGGTAACTCGTTACTTTACTGTACAAAGTGTCAGTAGGTGTAGCTCCTCCCTCAGTCATGTTCCCAACGAAAAGAGATAACAACCCAAAGTATTTAACTTAATGATCGTGGCCAAAGTAGTAAAAATACATGAGGTGAGAATGCTTCTTATGAAAGATAATAATTGGGGAATGGATGGGATGGACAGAGTTATGGAAGCACTTGCAAAATGTCCCTGCAGCTGAACAGGGGAAAAAAATGTATATGATGTATGAGATGATTGTTGACCTTTCCTTTCCTTTTCTCCTCTAGGAGGCTGCTGGGTATCATAACCAAGAAGGATGTATTAAGACATATGGCTCAAATGGCAAACCAGGACCCTGAATCTATCATGTTTAACTAGACTGGTAAAGGAAGAAGAAAGTAACCCCAAAGGAATGCCTTCTAGATTAACACAAAGGCTATGTTTGCTGTTTCATTTTGTTTAAAGAGAAAATGTAACATGTATGAAGAATGGCCCAATATGCCTCTGACAGAGGGAGTGGATGCAGGATGGCGCTTATTTAATAATGAAGGCAGTTTAGAAGCTCTGAGCAGCTGCGGACAGCAAGCTGTGTTTCCTTAATGAGATTCCCAACAGCTCAATTGGAGTGTTGGTGGGTGTAAGTGATGTGGTGCTTAGAGACAAAGAGCCAGGAGCACCAGTGGGATGCAGCAATGTTCACAGTACCTTTTGAGGCAGGTGTGAAGACTAGCAGACCCTGTTTATATATAAGCTGTTAACAGAGATAAAGATTTGTGTTCCAAGCTAGAAAGTGTGTATGAGTAACATCAGTTGGTTTCGTTACTGAAATTGTGGCTGTTGATTTGCTACTGAATTATATACCGTTTTCATGAGGGGAAAAGATCAGTGTATTTTAAAAAGAAAAATTTTGTCATCTTCATTTATTTTTGTAAAAGTTAAGTGAATTCAGGACTGGAGTTAGAGGAGCAAGAACACAGTTCAACTCACTTTAAAACATAGTGTCCCCTGCTCTCTGCTTTTGTCCTTTGAATTTTATACAGTTTAGCATTTCTGTCAATCAGCCCTTTATTAATGTTGAAATGTGACTTATTTGTAAGGATTTATTATTTCTCTATGCAATTTTGCATACAGGTACTGTAATATTTAGTATTACCTGGTTTGCCGTGACAACTGGAAAAAACATAGAAGCCCGTGGAAGAATTTTCAAAGGCACAAAAGGGAGACTGGTATCCAGCTTTCATCAATATTAGTGACAAGAGATTGAATCCCTCACCTGTCTCCCCTTGTATACATCATCATTTTTCAAAAACTAATGAAGTTCTGCATTGATTCCTGACTCTCCATTTAGTTCCTTTTCATCATTGCTATTTCTTTACATTTATCTGCAACTGCGAAGAGATTGCTGAAGTTAATTTAACAGTCACAGACATTTATTCTGTAGCAGATCTACTCTTCATGCATCTGCCAGTTACAGGACTGTGGCATCCTACCCCACAACACTGTGACTGGATAAAATCAAAGGGAGTGAGAATGCAAACAATAGCAAAGCTTTAATTACTGATCTATTTGCAGCAAGAATACAAGATTTAACAGCCTCCACTAGGGACCTCCAAGCCACTCAGGTAAAAATGCTAAATTTTCCTCTTGTTCTCTTGTTCTGGTCCTGTGTGAGGTGCACAGAGTCAACATTGTCTGTATTAATACACTAGCACTTTAATAAATACTGCTGTTAGTAACAGAAGACCAAATTCTATTCTCAGTAACACATAATCCACACTGTACAGTGTTTGATTTATAACTATAAGCTTAAAGATTGGAGAGAGGTTACATCCTAACTTAGATGTCCTGAATCCCGTTCAGACCCTCAAAGAGTCTGGTCCGCTCATTTAGGCATCTAAGACCTCTGGTATTTTTGTGCAAATTCATACAAATACCGGTAGCTCCAGTCCATTGTGTCCAGATGGTCTTAATGGAAGCATGGGGGGAGTCCCTTCATGCCAGAAGAGCCTGTTGCTCACTCCAGACAAAAGCCAGACTGTTGATCCAACTTGTAGCCAATGTGCATGATTATTGTGTCCCTGAGCTGACATAAACAGCCAGATGTACCTTCAGTTAGGTGCCCAAAGTTATGTGTCACAAATTCCTCCTCCTATCTCTGGTGACCCTGCTTCCTTCTGGCATGTGTCCCACTGCATTCACACAAAGTATGGCCCAAATTGTTCAAGTAAAAGAAACGGAAGTAAAGGGATAATTTTAATCTGCTAAGTACTCCATTTAACAATAGTGTTTGCAACAGACTGACATAAATACATATAGCACTGGCCAAAGCCCATAAATATTTCAGTATACTTTTTCTTAACTGAACATCTGCAGTACAATATATTTATTATTAAAAGGATTTTGTTAAAACTGTGTAAACTATAGAACTGCGCAACCCTTTTCTTCTGTGAAAATAGGAAATACAACATAATATTGTTGTTTCTTATGTTTTTCTGTGAAGCTATAATCAGCCAAACTCACAAAAAACCCAACCAAATCAACAACCAAGCTCATAAATATTGGATTCCCTCATTTGAACAGAGATGCCATCATAAAATAAAATGAGTTCACTCCCACAACTAAACCCAACCAGGGCTTAGTATGAATGTCAGTTTCTACCCAAAACTACTAGAATCTAAGGGATTTGGACTAAGATAAATACTTTTTAGGGTAATCTTGTTCTGAAATTAGAATTGAAGGACTGGTCTACTTTTTACTTTTATAGCTCTTAAGGTTAATACATACCTGGTTGATGAACACTTTCTCCCTCTCCTTTATGTTTACATAGGAAACAAGAGTGTGTACTCTCCCCACTCGAACACTTATGAATACCTTTTGCTCATTAGCCAAGAGAAATAAGTTGGGAAGTGAATTCATCTGCTATTTGAAATCAAACTCAAGGCTGTATGTCAGGGAAAAGGAGAAGTCTAAAGCCTTCTCTGTTTGTGAAGGAAATTTCAGTCCATGTTGCATTATAGTGTAGTCCATGACAGAGCTAACTCAAAGAGCATTCATAGCAGAGGGCAACGTTTGCTAACAGGAACCAGGACGGTATATCAACACTAAAAAAATCGTCATTTCCTGAGAAAAAGACAAGGAGTCACCTAACCCAGGTTAAACTGGCCATGAATACAAACTCACTTGGGTATTGGCCTGGGTTATCAGCTTAAACTGTGCATAGGCATAAATTTGTGTGGCTAGGTCCCATTAATACCCAGAGGTGTGATCCACTAAAACCAACAGTCAACCCTTTGATAACTTCTTACCTTGTATTAGACTGCATATGAAGAGCCTTAAGGACAGGATTCATAAAACCAGCATGGTGGTTTGTAAGAAACAACAGCAGAAGGAATTGAGATTTATGCACTTATTGTGGGTGCAGTTTGACCCTGGGACTCCCCCCCAAGCAGAAGGCAGGTAAATGCTTGTACAGCTCTTTTCTGTGAAACACAAGCAGAAGGCAGGTAAATGGGTGTAAAGCTCCTTTCTCTGAAACACATTCCTCTTTACATGGAATGGTTTAAACATCTAAGGGGTCAAGGAAAAAGCTTTTGATATGTAACTGTACATGCGTGGTTAGTCTGCTGCTCCTTGTTCCAGTGTATGTTCAAAATATATTAAACCCCCCTTAGAGCAGGGACTGATATCAAGCTCTCCAGAAATGTCATAGTCATAGCTAACGTCAGCTGCTTACTATTGTCAAGGCTGAGGTGATGCTACAATGCCAAGAAGGGTTTTGAAACTGGACAGACTTTGCTAATTAGAAAACTTAGCACTTCAGACACTTCCAGAGATGGTAATTGGCTGTAAGTCTTTCTGTTGAACTTCCTCCATGTTACAGTCTTCATTGCTCTTTTAGCTTGAGTGGCTGAATAGGGAATGCTCTTAATATAAATTAATAACATGTTTTTCTCAAAAAATGTAGTTCTGATGTAATTATTTAATGTATTTCCCTATAACAAGCCCATTATCAGTCACTGTTTTCCATCTGTATTCTCAAATATGTCTCAGAAGTTACTGAACAGACTCCAAGAGGCATAGATCTCAGCCTGAAGTATTTATTTGAATTTCTAGAGCTCAAGATAGTCACGTAGCCTGATCAATCTGAGAGTTACATAAGTACTTTAGTATATAGTACTCACTTTATGCAAACTCAGTTTCATCCTTGTGTTCAAGCAGTTGGACTTTGAAGGTGTCAAGCCAAACAAGAGAACAAAAATCTTTGGATGATGCAAGTTCGGTATTGTACCTTTGTTTTGCATGAACTGTGTTCAGTTACATTCAGCTTCTGATGTGTACTTGAAGCAATCTGTACCAGAAAGTTTATTATTAAAGTACAGAACATAGATGACATTAGCCAGACCCTTTGGCTGTCACAATAGTACTAATTATTAGTTCTTATGCTTTGATGAAGCAGAAAAAGAATGTTTAAGAATTACAGGAGACGACTGAGACCCATTCCGTGTTGGAATGACACTATAATTATGAATATTGTTTTACTTTGGTTTTGGTTTTTTAATTGTAGGAAACAGTATACATGTTGCACCTTACCAAAAACAATGTTTGAACTCTATTTTTAAAATAAAACTGGCAGTACTGGAAATATTTATTGAGCATCTTGTTAATTGGAGAAGTATTTCACTTAATGTCTCTGTGTGATTTTGATGTTTCCTTTTCCCACCTATAGGGATAACTCAAGCCTTATGAATGATTTAGGATATCTAACTCAGTTATGGGTTAGCTAATATTAAGCAAGGGGTTAGTAAAATTCACACAGTGGACTTCAAAGAATCAGCCTTGGCTGGTTTATTTTCAGAGAGAAATGTTTACTTCAGCATCATAAATCCTTTACTGAAGAAATCTAAAAAGAAAAGAAAAACAGATTTCTAGCAGGTTGTTCTGTTTACAGTAATCATGAATCTCCTTTAAAGCTAGATGTTGCAAAGCCCTTATGATTTCAGTTTTTGTATATATATTTTCAGTTGAACTTTAACTCACATCTAAGCCCAAAGACTGAAAATGGCAGGTTCAATCATGCCCGTTTTATTGGATGAAATGTCCCTTAAATCTCTGTCAGGGGCTAACCATTAATGTCTCGCACAAAGTGGCTACGGTTTATCCAAAAGAAGCATTAAAGATTTCAAGACATGCTCCAGAGAACAAGTTTGATAAAACTGATGTATCAGCAATATCCTAGTTTAAGTCAAATTACTCATTTCAGAAACTAGTGCTGGAGTCCCAGGGCCTCCAGCGTCTTACATTCATTGGTGTGGCTCTAACATGGCCCAGCGCACATGCTGAAAAGCCAGGAGGCATCAGGCATGCAGCAACTTAAATAAGTAGTAATAGTTCCTGTAGTTTGTAGTTGGTCATGAGGGACTGAGCCTTAGACCTACCTGTCACCACTTGTGATGGCACAGCTGGGAAATGGAAGAGAAAATATTGAGAGGAATTCAGTGCTGCCCTGTTGCAGCTGTGCGCCATGTATCCTGGCCAAGATCTTCATTTCGTCTAAACCAAACAGCCTATTGCCATCCATGTGCCTTTTTGCTCCTTCAGGAGACCCTCCCCATATATTTCCTACAAACAGCATTATTCCCCTGTGCTGTTCTGCTCCTATACTCCAAATGTGATCTTGCTTCCACCTCCTCTCTGCTGTGGTGGCCCACCTGCCCACGAAGAGCAGTCTTACTGATGCTGTGTCCCACACAAGAAAGGTGCACCTGTGGTGGGTGGGCTCCTCTCATGGCATATGGAGTTTTGTGTTACTTCCAGCTGGAGGACATGGTAACCATGGTGTTACTGGCACTGGTAGGCTGCACTGAGTTTTTTGATTGGTTTTTGGCTTGCTATCTTAATACAATACCAAAAAGATGGACTTTTCAGAAAAATAGCTGCTGCATTTGCACAGATCAATCTATACATGTTCACCATCTCGACCAGTAACTAGTGAATTCACAGTGGAGGCAACCAGGAGCTGGGACATGACTGTGAAAACTGTAGCCTGAAGCAGTTATGAGCTCTTAGACAAAATCAGACAGGAATTGCTGACCTGTAGCTGCAGCATTTGGTCAACTCTGCATCCCTCCTTTAATCTTTCTTGCATTATGAGCATAATTAATATGCTCAGTTTGAGCATACTATAAGCACGGTTTAAGCACAGTTGATTATTTCAATCCTTGCTATCCTCGGAATTATCTTGTATAGTCAGGGTCATACAATCAAAACAATCTGGGTGTTCCTACAGATTAAGTGCTTTCCCTAGCCACAGCAGTTAACTGGTTAGGAAGAAACTACCATCTGTAACAGCCAGAATGGGGAGAGTTGCTATTTGGCACTTCAGCTGTGTTTCATCTGAGAAATTATTCTGCAGCCTGAACAATCAGTGCATGGCTCTTTGTGGGGATTTGCAAAGCCCGTGCGGTCTGTTCCTGGCTTACACAGAGTTTGGAGCGATGTCTGTGTGGGCCAGCCATCATTATATAGCACATACCCTACAGATTAACCAGGCTTTCTTAATCCACCAAGATTTAGCAAAGGGCACAGAAAAAAAATGTATAGACTGCTTAGGAAACCAGACAGTCAACTATTTTTGCTATGGAAAGTTGCTTCCTTGTCTCAGTATTATGTTCACAGAGGCATCTGATTCTCAGAAGGACCACCTCCTGTGCACTGTTCACAGGGAGGACTACCTGAAATAAAACTATATGTTTCTATCGAGTACAACCAATGTTATTGTTTTTCTTTCCTAATGCATTCTAAAAGACAACTTTTTCCCCCTTTGAAGTAAGTTCACTCTTTCAACACTGTGTGCTGCATGCCATTTCATGTAGAGTGCTGCAGAGCTGGTGTGTCAAACACTAGCCGAGTGTTTCGCCTTTGATAAATACAGTAGAAATGAGTGGCTGCAATAATTGTGCCATGGGAAAGGACCATTCCAAATGATTAAAAAGTGAGATAAACTGTAGTTCTCTACTTCTAAAGTTTGCCACCAGATAACATGGAAAGGTATTTCCCTACTATGAAGCCTTGTGATTTATAAACTACACTTATGTTTATATCATTAGCAAAGTTGCGTTTTGCCTAGAGACAAATTATACTCAACTCTTAGATTAGATGACTGTTAGGCACTGAAACTCTGAATGAATTAGAGGGGACAACCAGATTCTTGAAGTCCCCAAGCCCAAGAAAAGAGGCACCTAAGCTCTGCTGCAATTCAGAGGTGAGGCAGGGCAGACACAAACTCTACCAAGGGCCCCAGAATGGCCCTGGTCAGCACTGAGTTTCAGAAAAGAACAAAGCACAAGGGATGCCATCACCAGCCCTTTCCTTTTTCACAGTAGCCTCACAGTTGCAGACTCTTGGGATCTGATAGGCCTGAGATCCAGTTATAATGTTAGGTAAATGTCCTAATTCCTACAGTCTTATAGGTGTTGAGGGGCACCTGACCTCCTGATTTAAATGCAGCTCACTTACCCAGCACAGCTTCTTTTTTGCTAGCTGCTGCTCTCATTGGCTTTCTGTCAAGCCAGAAGGAGCATTGCCCTACAAGCATTTGTAGAATTCTCCTTGGAGATGTCTCAGGTGGCTGTTCTGGGTGATGTTGAGATGCAGACTCTTCATATTGATTTTCAGAGGGAACTTAGGCTCCTGCTTGTACTCTCATGATTATCACACTTGGGGGGCAGAAGGTGGGCATAACATTTTTAGGCATTACTAATGCCTGAACACAGTATTTGGCTTCATGTAAGTACAGTTACAAGAACAGAATGGACAAAACCTGAGGTTGTCTCTGTACCACTCCTCACTTTTGAATATCCTGTTTTCCAGACTGCTAAATAATTGGTTCAAGGCTTCAGATTCCTTAAGGCACTGAGTATTCAAATAGTCAAGTGATTGAAAAAAACCCAACAAACCAAGCCAAAGAAAAAAACACCTATCATGTATTTGTAATTGACCAGAATATTTAATCTTCATCTATGCAATCACTGCTTGAGATCAATCATCATTTGGATTATTGCAGTAATTAATTGTTTTTCATCTCTATCCTGCTTTTAAGCACCTGTTGATCACAGTATTTATTTATTTATTTAAGTGCTACTATAATTAGAAGTACATCAAAGGTATAAACACAGTCTGGCTGAAGGTTTTCCACGTCACAGATAATCAACACTGAATCTGAATTATTTTTTGGCCACATCTCAGCTTTTAAGGAATGCTACCACAAAGCACTATTCACAGGAGCACAGGGAATAAGTCATAATCTCTGCTGCACATCTCCTTTCCAAGCCCGCAGGTCCCTTTCTCTCTGACAAGCTGGGTTTGGGCAACAGAAATCCCTGCACTTTCCACAGCTACAGCAACTCCTGTTTAGTAAATCTCACCGTGCCAAAGTGCCTCCTTCCAGATACACAGGCACCATTCCAAGCATAAGTTTTCCCTTTGCATAAGGATACCCAGGTAGGGCAGGTAACTAACTCCCTCATCTCCCTCCTCCTTTTCTCACTTCCCTGCTCTGCTCCAAGTGTTTCTGGTTTTCTCCTTGTTCAGCCTCTAGTCCCAGCCCACTCTGCCTCCCCACTGCAGCTTTTCTGTAATAACCCCCAAAACCCCAAACAAATCAACACATCTGCTCTTTCTGTTGAAGTGGGACTACCGTGCAGAATGCAAATTTGCCAGGAACAAAGTCATTAGCTGAGCAATAGTGTAGTTCTCAGCATTATTTCCACTGAATAAACATTCAGTGCTGATAAATTGTAACAGACAAGCTGTTGAGGGACCGGGACCAGGACCAGAAGCCAGCTTGTTCATCTGATGGCCCGGTACATACAGACCACAGAACCAGATTCTTTCTTATTTACTCTTCTTCTGGATCCATATTATACTGCTGGCTTCTTGGTGTTCAAGCTGCAACAATATGGGAGGAGAGGGGGAATTATTCCCTTGTCAGGATCCCTTTTTCTCAGGAGAATGCCCCATTCATGAGGATACGAAGTATTTCGAGCTGGCTAATCTTTGCCTCTCTTGCTGTAGCTGTTTCATTCTCCATGGAAATATCCATTAGGCCAGGGAATAAAACAGCCTTCTTAGCAGTGGTTACATTTTCTCTCTGGATGCAGAGGTAAGAACTGAACCCCAGGCTCCTGCCTCCCAAGGAGATGCTGAAATCATCAACATGTTTGTGTTTGAGAGGTAAGTCCGTGTGTGCAGGGAAACAAGGGAACTACGAGAAGTGGCTGGTGTAAGTGCCAACCCCAGACATTGTGAGATCCAGATGAACATTCATCCCAGAATAAGACCTGTGGAGAGGCAAAGTTGAAAGCACATCCATCCTCCGTGTTTCTAACAGGCAGCATCCCACCAAGACAACCAGCACCTGCAATTACTGTTGTACATGCCCACAGTTACACCAGACATCATACAGGAAGCGTAAGCCCTTCACATCAGCCTCTTAACAATGACTGTCCTCTCCAGTGCAAAAAATCTGCAACAGTTGTGACTGACAGACATGGAGGGAGTGAGGGGCAAGACTAAAATGTTTTGCTAGGGCAAAGGGGAATGCTGGAGCACATGCATCTGCCTGGTGACCAGCCTCTCACAGACAAGCATGGGACCTGCTCTTCTGTGCATCACACAACGCACTGCCACAAAGGCTATCTCTTCCCACCCCCTTAGGGAAGTTTGCTCTTTCTTAAAGGGAGAATTGCAGCTCACTATTGACACAAGGTAAGGGACAAGAACCAAGCAGCTGACCCTTTCCACCCCTGCCCATGCCAGGGTAATGCCTTCATCTTGTGTGCTCCCTCAGCAATATATTTATTCATTCATTGATTCATTCATTTGGTTCTTGGCACAAAGACCTCCCAGCAAAGCTTGACCTGTACCACTCCCTTCCCTCAAACCACTGGCACACTAAGCCCTGTGCACTGAAACACCAACTGCTCTTCTCTACCTAGAACGACAGGTAACAGAAGTCAGAGCAGCAGCATGGACACCTCCCCAGCACAGCTGGAGGCCACAGCCACCACCGCCTCCTCCCATCTATCTTCATGGTCCTGGTGCTTCAGGGCTCTGGCAACAGAAGGGCCCAGGGGAAAAGGTGGAGATCTGCAATACTTGGCTGAGGACCTTCCCCGTCGGGACTGACCTTTTAGCTGGTCCTCAGAAGGTCTGGCTGGCCGTTTCCTTCCCCCTGCTCCTTCCCATTAAGCTCACAGCTTGCCAGGGGAGGAGCAGGCCATGGGGGTAACTGCATCGCACTGCACAGCCACACCAGGAATCACAGCTATCTTATTTTCTTACAGATGCACACAGCTGGCCTTTCCCAGATCAATGGAAAACCAAAGCCATCATTACATCTACTACAGCTCCATCTGCACCGAGCACGACGGGCAGGCAGCTTATCACAGCAGCCAGCCACCATCTACCCTTGTATCTCTCCTGCAGCGCCGAAAGGACCCCATAACTGTCTTCTCATTCTTAGCGTCAAAGAGAAGCTCTTATCTGTTATAAGGGTATTCAAGTGCCAGAGGACACTTTAGAGAGGCTGAGGCCCTTGAGGAGAATGGCACGCTCTGCACTGCCGCTGACCCAGCCGTTGCTGCTCCAGGCACCACAGCAGCACACTGGGCCCAGCTCTCCCCTTGCCCGCGGCTTCACCGACTACTCGGCGTATTTTGTGATCCCCTGGCTCCAGGTTCAGCCACAAGCTTTATTCACAATCTTTATTAATCAGTGTCAGGGTAATGAGCAGGGATTTAACATAATGGCTGCCGCGGGGCGCGGTG
>NW_010123387.1:54796-55870 GCF_000699245.1 Pterocles gutturalis
AGGTGGCATCCGAGGCCTCGGCATGGCGGTGGCTGCAGGGCCGGTGCCACCAGCCAGCGACAGGCTGACAAAGGCCATCGGGGCATCCCTGCTCTCAGCCGACTCCTGATTCTTGTAGGAATCAAAGCTGTTTAATCGTTCGCTCTAAATGAGTAGGTTTTAATCTTGATTTTTCTTAGATATGCCAGCTAAAAGCTAATACTTTTTTTGTTTTGTTTTAGCTTGACATGCTGATACTCTGGAGGGAAAGGGAGAGGAAAGAGAGCAACCTTTTTCTTTGTTTGGACTATTTATTTGGCAGGGCTAAAGCACGACTGCTTTGGCTTCTTAAACCACATATCACATCTGTAAAAACATAGTGGCAAAAGGAGGAAAAAATAATCTGCAGTGCTTTCCTGGTGGTTTCTGTGAGGCTTTCATGTAACTAATACGTTTTCATCAATGATGCATTTAGGTCACAGGAAGAGTTGGAAGAAGGAATTCCTTTGCCATTTCAAAGTTACTATCAGGAAGAAAATATAGCCAAGCTGATGGAGCTAGAAGAAATGCAGTTTTGTTCTTCATGTTTTTCTTCCTTGCTTTCTTTGCCATCATTCCTATTTGCATAAGCATTTCCCCCAGCATACCAAAATCTGCCTAGGGAATGTACAGAGGCCCTTAGAGCATGGAAATCTCTTATTTTGCAATGGCAGTTCTAAAACTTACATAAACAGTATTAGAGAACTGGTTAAAAGGCCTTCCCTGTAAAGCATTTGGTCAGACCTAGAAAACAGCATAGGCTCCTTGGTGGGCAGCATTACCACATGTAACCTTTAGGCTTCTGTGCAATTTACCACCCCAAGTTAGGTGCTTAAATACACTTTTAAAAGTATAATGAGAATTAAATGCTATGGACTGGGTTTCACTGTAGCCAGCACACAGAGCTGGCAAAAGCTGATGTTAGCTACTGAAAAATACCAGAGCAGACCTTAAAATCTCACCTCTCCCCCATACTGGAGAACACGGGAGACTCCTGTCCCTCTGAACAACATGTCTGAGCTAAATTGCAGAGCACAGATTACTTGCTCACTCTTT
>NW_010123387.1:56030-56916 GCF_000699245.1 Pterocles gutturalis
ATCCCACCAGTCCCCCAAGTGAAATTAACGTGGGAAAGTCAGGAGGGAGAGGTGAGTTACTAGTGCAGTTAGTAGGAGAAGGAAACTCTGCATTCCCACCCCATCTCCTAACTCCGCTTGTGTGTCTTACTTACTTTTCTTAAATGTACGATTTATCAACAGGCTTGGGAACAAGGGCAGAACTGGTCTCCCACCTCTGAAGTAAATGCCACAGCAATTAGGCTAGAGAGTTTCCCTTTGCATAATGGGGCCCAGCATCAGGCATTCAGCTTCATCAGGAAAGGCGAAGACTGCTTTTCTCTCTGCCCTTTCCTAGCCTGAAGGTCATGTCAGTCCCTTGAGAGATGAGGCTGTGGCTGCTGATAGCTCCAGGCTGAGGAGCGAGGTGCTGCTCTTCTGGTGCATCGCTTCTTCCTTGGGGGATGTACCTGAAAGTAAGTAGTTTGTGTCATTAAGCAACATCAGAGAACCAGCTCAGGCTGGGGAGGGATTGGATTTGTGAGCCCCAAAAGGCAGGAGCTGGGTGCCAGGAGGCTGGCTTGGCTAACACAGCCCAAGTTCTCCAATGTGCTGGAAGCTGTCTCCAAAAGCTTAGGGGTCATGGCAAAGCAGAGCATGCTTATTTAGGTATCTCTAACTGGCTTTGAAAGATGTGGATTCAGAACAGGAGGCAACACAACTTGTTGCTTCAGCTAGCCAGCATGCTCACAGCTTGCAGAATCCCTCCTAGGAATGGGGGAGAAAAGATTAGCAGAGAGTAAGTGTTGTACCTACAGAGCTAGAGTACCCCGGGACCAGGGTTAGTGCCTTGACATAGCATGTATTGCCATGTATCAGCTTGTTTGGATCAATGCGTCTGCCAGTGAGTATATTGATTCATAGAATC
>NW_010123388.1:0-261 GCF_000699245.1 Pterocles gutturalis
TCAGCGCATCCCGGACAAACCCGGGATTAAATGACCTCTGAGAGCGGAACAACCCGGCAGCCTTGGAGAAAAAATGTCACTCGTGTTGTAGCACACCCGGGGAGGAGCGCTGGGAATGTTTTCTAGCTGCTGGTGGGATTTAATCGCTGCAGGATGCTGCCATCCTCCCTTTGTGACATCTTCCCTTTGTGGCATCCTGTGTGGGAGTTTGGTTTATGCACCGACACTAGTCAGAGCCCTGGGTTCAGGGGGTCCTGCTGA
>NW_010123388.1:271-22133 GCF_000699245.1 Pterocles gutturalis
AGACAAATCAAGACCCCGGAGTGCCCACAAGAGGTCTTTATACCAGAAGGTATAAACACGTTGCAGGGAAAACTTTTTTTTTCTCCTGAAAGGTTTTATTCTGCTGTAGAAGCCCAAAGGCTACTTCCCACTGCCATTACCAGCTGCTGCTTTTATGAGTTATATGCACTACTGAGGCTGAGAAGCCACAGAGTAGATTAAAGGAAAAAAAAAAAACCCCAAACCTGTTCTCTATAGTCCTGCTTCCAGCTCCCAGGGTATAGGGGGGGTGAAGGGGCAGACTGGCTTGGTTAAATCAGGCTTAGGTACATAAATGCCTTTGAGAGTCTGGGAATAGTTATTTAATGCTTTGTTTTAAAGAAAAGAATAAGTGTGGGAGAGTGAGTACCTGCTACTCTAGGGCTCTGCCTGTCTGTGGGCACAGGAGGTGTCACAGCATAGCGCAGTCTCTGTACCACCCATGCCTTGGTGAAAATATAGTCGAGGTTCAAACTGAACTGCTGGGGCAAGTATGGAAAAAATCCGTCACCCACCAAGTGAAGTAGAATGCCAAAGAGATGTCCATGGAGGAAGACAAAGTCACCAGTGCAGGTTTACTCCCTGGGTTTGGAGCTGGAAATATGTCTCTAAAGGCTGTTAGGGGTATTCCCAAAATGCTGGAGCTGCCTTTTGCCCTTCCTGGATGCAGATCTGAAGGGTTTATCAACACAGACATGGTGGAGAAGGTCTATGATGAACTTTGTGGCTGCTTCAGTCTGCATGAGCTGAGGAGGGACAAGCTTCATCAATGCTTGGCTGATGATTCAATAAATGGCATTCTGCCTCCACTCTTAAATGTCACGTCTCAGTCAAGCTCCCGCTCTAAGCTGCTAGGATTCCCAGTTGAGCTTCTAACATATTTTTTCCAAACATGGAAATCATCATTCCCGAGTCTCACACAGGACATATCTATTCACTGTATGTATCTGCAGATCTTACTAAATTATCAATACTTAAAAAAAAAGTATTTTAAATAAAATGGAATTTTAAAATTATGTCAATTATACCTGTTTTCCATGTCTTTTATATTTCACTTCACCATGACTTCATAAAAAATCACGACAACTGGTCTCATTTTGTCGATGATTTACAGCAATGCACCCTGCAGCGACTGCTGCGTTCCTGGGGTTACAGTCTATTACAATTTTTTGTCTGCTCTTTATTGCTTCTGTGCAATTATTTCTTCTGCGCATGAGGATAATGGAGCAGGATATAACCATATGAACATTCCTGTAATTACTTGTGACGGCTAAAATACGCTAAGGGGGATTTCTCAACATTAGGATATTCTCCAGCAACGTGCAGCAGAAATGAAGACCAGCAAATTCAAATCTCTTAGAACGGAGTGGCTGAGGCCATAAATATATACCCAGTTAAAGATTCAGACAGCTGGGAATACCAGGGACATATAGCTAAAGATACCTGGATCCCACATTTAGTGGCAGATTTGGGAACCAGCCTGGGGGTTTTTCTTGGGAATTTGGCATCAGAGACAAGTAACGGGTGGTGACACAGGTAAGGGCTGCTGGACCAGCAGTAGATACCGACGCTGATTGTAAAATGTAAGCTGACAGCTGTACCGCCAACCCACAGTACATAAATACAACAGATTATTCCTTTCCCAGCCTTCTGGATACAATGCAATTTCATTATTACAATAACAGTGTACTTCTCGAATTTTACCCCATTATTTCCCAGAATTGGTTATGATCTAAATTTTTAACTTTTTTCATTATTTAAACTTGCTGATGCAATTTTTTTTTTTCCCAGCAAATATTCAGAACCTGTTCTTGTTTACTCACAGAAGTTGTCACACCTTACTTGTCTTCTCCTTTATTCTCATTATAATGGGTTAACAATTTCCAAATGAAAAAATATTCCATCCTAGAAAACCACACACAAACCCGTTTTTTTTGTTTTTTTTTTTTTTTTTTTTTTAGAATAGCAACATGTGTGTTTTTTATTTTGCCCCCCAGCAACAGAGGATGAAAGCAATCGAGCACATGCTTTTCTATTACCCACGCAGGCTTTCAGTCAAATCACTGGTAGTATAGAGCCCAGAATCCTTTAAGTAGTTATTTGTATCCAATAGCTTCCTGATTAAATAGCTGACCATGACTTGGTTTTTTTAATAGTTTTTTTTTTTTTTTAATTAGTTTGGTTGTTAAACTGAACAATGTGCTGTCAAGATCAGTTGGTAGATTTAAGACACGCTTCAGACACACCTTGTCCTCTGGCTGCACAAAGATGTCTCCAGCATGAGCAGATGAAATCCCAGCATCTCCAGTGAGTTTCCAGTGGGATGACAAAAGAGAATACCCGGAACAATATCTGAAACATCAATTCAAGTCTCTTCTGGAGGGCAGCCCATGAAAAAATGACTGTTTTTACAAACAACAGGCTTTTGAGATCCAGCAATGCTGTACTTGGCATGAACTAGGAAGAGAAAAGGCTACAAAACAAAAGCAACAGGCAAGAGTTATGACTCCTCTTTTCCGTATGAATGCCAAGGTTTTGTTCCCAAACTGGTCTGCCCATTCCCTTCTCCAATATGCTGTTTGCCATGGGCATATGAAAACCAGAGTAAACAGGCGAGATGCCATCATGTATTAACCTCACATGTTTTTCCCCACTTAAAAACAATAGATAATTGTTACACCAGCTTTATGGCTCCAAAACTGATGTGCTGAGAGGTAAGCTTTGCCAGGCACTGTAGCTTATATGTTTTATTGTTGGTGGCGAGATATGTTTGCTCAGATATCTCTTTCTTGATTTTATTTTTGCCAGAAGAAAAGTAAACAGAGCGATGAGTTCTGGCATCTCTGTTATTCAAAGGAATGGCAATGAATCCAGATAGTCATAGCCTGATTATTATCCCTGTTATTAATTATTCCTCTGTAGCCTTTCCAAATCTGTTTGGACATTTGCAAGTGCTGTTGACTCTCGTGAGTGTTAATCAGCATTAGGACTGACGTTACTGGGGACGGTGCAAGGTCCTTTCCGATTCTGGCGCCTGACAGCCTCAGAGTCCCAGCCCTCGTTGTGTCCGCTCTGAGGACTATCACAAGAGCTGGGCTGCTTCAATATACTCATAACGCACTCAGAGCTTTGCATGGACACACAGATTACGATCAAATCTCATGCTTGTGTTGGCCAATTTCAAGGCCCAGGAAGCTGTTCCCAACATTCATCTGTCTAGATGTCCCACGTGAACTTTTATTTTGTTTTTCCCTGCTTCTGAGCACTGTTTCAGTCTCCAGAGGATGAATGCACTCAGAGCTCTGGCACCGCTTCCAAACCAGAAGAGCATTTCTGTGTTGATGGACTCACGACCTGAAGCTGGAGTTGCCTTGGGCATTTTTCCCAGGGGTGTGGTGGAGTCCTCATCACTGGAGGTTTTCCAGATGTGATTGGACAGGAGTTGGATAATGTCATCCCAGGCTCCCTTTGCCATGAAAGGTTGGAGCAGATGATCTTTCAAGGTCCCTTCCAACCTGGGCTGTTCTATGATTTATGATCTCCGCCTGGCACACCATGCTGTGGTGTAGATGTTACCTTAAGGGTTTACAGTACCAAGGTGATGGGCTGGATGGCTTAATGGACTCTTTTGACACTAGTGTCCTGGTTACAGCTGGGACAGAGTTAACCTTCTTCCCAGCAGCTGGTGAGAGGCTGTTTGGGTTTGTGCTGAGGAGAAGCTGATCACACACTGATGGTTGGAGCTGCTGCCAGGACAGTCAAGGACTTTCCAGCTTCTCTGCTGTGCCCGTGTCTGCAGGGGCAGGAGGAGCTGGGAGGGGGCACAGCCCCAGTGACCAGCCCAGGATTTGATCTTAAATTCAGGAGTGAGACCCAAATTGACCAATGGTCTATTCCATACCATGCAGGTCATGACCAGTGTATAGATGAGGTTCTGTCCGGAAGTTCTCTCTCTTGCTCTGGATTGTGTCCCTCAGGATCACCCCTCTCTCAGGGTCATCTCTGTCTCTCAGATGCTCAGGCTCTTATCTCCGTTCTGGGATTGCGGATATGGGACTCTCCCTATTCCGGGATCCTTAGCTAGGAATGGGCTGAGCCCTGGATATCAGGTGGTGAGCAGTGTCACTCTGTATGGCTCATGTGGATATTTGCATACACTACTATTACTATAACCATTAATATTATTTCCAATATCATTGTAGTTTAGTTGTTAAATAGTTCTTATCTCAACCCATGGGTCCCTTTTTCTTTCACCCCTTTAATTCTCTCCCCCATCCTCAGGAGGTGGGAGGCTGTGTGGTGTAAAACTAGGACAAATAGTGTCTGGGAAGCCACAAAGACAGAACTTGAACTGGTGACATCCCTAGCTCTGCAAAGGCACAGCTGATATGTTATCAGAGCTCAGGCCCCCCTGCCAGACACCAAACAGTGCAAGTGCAGTGCCAGTGCTTGGAGATGTCCCACTCCTGAGCTGGATGTAGATCCCTTCTTCCACCTTCAGTCCCATCACACCAGTGGGGACCTGAGCCAGACAATGAGTGGAATATTAAATATTTGTGTCTGATAGCCTCCAGAGGTGATCTCTGCATGAGTTCTCTTTCCAGGCCATTAAACAGTGTGTCCCTGCTTTTCTCCCCAGTTTTCCCTATGAATTTCAAATGCTTCTGGGTACGCTCCCGGGTATATTATTTGTATTTTTCATCTGAAAGGTGTTACAAAGTGGACACAACCATTTAGTCTGATTGGATTGACCACATAAGCTGCACTTCTCTTGAAGCCTATGAAGTCACCTAAATTTAGAGTGCCCTGTAAATCACGTAAAACAGTAATTACACGGTGATTACGCATCCTGTGAAAAATGTGGGTGAGAAACCTCACCTTTGATTATAAACTGTAAACCGTATACGGTGCGACGCAGCCTGGCTCATTTATATTGCTCAGCATCCTGGTATGGTGATTATGAAGTGGCAACACGTGGAGCTGAGTGCTGGCAGAGATGGCAAACGGCGTTTCCAGACACAGCATGGCTGCCTTGGTGGGCATTAATCAACAAACTGAAAGACCCATTAATAATAATAATAATAATAACAATAATAATAATAAAGATGGCTTGGGAAATTGAAGGCAAGGAGGCTTCTCTGGATGTGACTCAAAGCCTGAGGAAATCCAGACCAACACTTCAGCACAGAAGTGAGGGGAATTTTTGGTGCTATAGACATCTTGTTTCTATGTGCTGAGGTGTGGAAGGCTCAGAAATCCTTAGATAAACCTGGGAAAGACAATTAAAAAATTTAAAATAGACACATATGTAAAGCATAATTTGTTTTGGTCAAAACTACCCCTAAGCAGATGGCAAAAAGTTGAGCTGAGAGCCTGAATATTTTCATTTTCTGAAGGGTAAAAAGCAAGTCGCTGAAATGAAATACAGCAACCTGGTGACTTTAATGAGTCTTTAAGTCAAAGGTGCACAGGCTACCCACAGCTGAATTAATATTTCAAAAAAGTTACAGAATGTGGTGGAAGAGGCGCCAGGTCTAACCAGAAGATTAACTGTGTTAGAGACATTGTTGGGAAAAAGAATACAAGGCATGGAAAACTGAAAAAGTAATTAGAAAAAAATTCTAAATGATAGATGTCATTAAGTAAGTGAATAAAATAAGAAGCGACAGAAGTAAAATTTTGGGAAAGGATTTGGAAAGGATTTTAATACAACCAGCAAAGCTTGTTTAGGCAGGTAACTATCAAAAGGGAAGAAGCTTGATTATTGTACAGAAAGGATATTTTAGAGATTGGAGATAAACCATAGGAGGTCCAAACTAAATAGAGGTTCTGCTTCATTTTTTTTTAGAGATTAAGACAACAAACGCTGCAGAAAAAAAAAAAAATTAAGAAAGTGAATGGCAGTATGAAAATGGAAATCACTGCATCAAACTGCTTCATAAATGCAAATTGTGTGAAAGAATTAGCATCAGAGAAAGCCAAAGAAACTGGCCACATGAAATGACATCTGACACCAATTATTTCTGACAAATACATCAAGTTACAGGGCAAGAACTGCAGATAAGAAAGTAGCAAATAAAGCATAACAAGGAAAAGGGAGGAAGCAGTAAACTTAAGTTTTCCTTAATGACACTGAGAAAAAAAACCAAACCTGTCTTTATTTTCGTGTTAACATATGACACAACGGCATAATGCTGGAAACAAAGAAGCAAACCATATTGCTAGGCACTGTCATTTCTTCTGTCATTGGATGGGCTATATGTTGTAGTACATGAGGATATGAAAATAACTTTGTATATAACACCATTCCTATAGATTTGCATAGCAAAGGGTGAGTGTATAGCCTCTTTACACAGCCAAAATTATCAAATATTCACAATTTTTATCTCTATTCAGGTATGAAGCTACTGTGGAGCCCAATGGATCTCTCTTGTGCTCAGAGTTATGATTCCAGCCAAGAGCACAAATAGATGGAGAAGCTTTCATGGAGATGCTGAGATCCTTTGAGTGAGTTTGCTGGGAGCGTGGCTGAACAAAATACAAATGCCACGTGAGTCTGAGGAAAAATGATGAAAATAGCACTGGCTCCTGCCAGTATAAACACACACCAATTTGAAGCTGATCTTTCTCATACTCATTGTGACTGTAGGGGAAGATGGAAGCCAAAGGAGTCAGGGAGTGAGATATTACTCATCGTGGCCATTGTAAATGATTTTCCCCAGAGGCTGTAATTTCTTTGAGGAACTTGCTCATTCGAACTCGTTTCACACACTAATCGTGCTTGTCATTTATCTTGCACATATCTGCACTTCTGTGGTTTGCTTTTGCTCCTGACTAATAGTCCTCTGGGGTGACATGTCTCACTGAGTGTCCCACCAGGGACCCTCCAGCCTGCAACACCAGCAGCTCAGCGCTTCGTAGGGCTGCGCTTGGGGAAAACAACTCCTCTGGTTCTAAGAGGGCAATCCTCTGACGGATGGGAGGCACTAAACTCTGCATTTTGGATTTAACACCAAAGGATCAGTCATCCCAAGCAAGTCTTTCCAAGATGAATATTCGTTCACTTCTTACATATTTTTAAGGGAGGCGGTGGAGAGCAGGGATCCACTGAAGCAGAACAGAGATTTTTGGGAACTCACTCTCTCTTTTTTTTTGGAGAAGAGGCGAGCATTGAGTCATTTCAACATAATTTCCAGAAATGAGGGTGCAGGAGAGGCAGCCTTCTCTGCTTTTCTGCACGATGCTGTGGCAATCACTGCTGCCCACTGGGCTCCCTGGACATTATTGCATTTAAAAGGGTGGAGTGATCCTTTCCTCAGATTCACAACGAGGTGTGACACAACGCTATGGCAGGGTGTATTCCGGACATGCCTTACAGCACTCGAGCACTACTGAGCTTTAGCAGAAATACAGATGCTGAGAGGCCAGGGGCAGATGCAGCTCTCTGCATCCCAGTACCAGCCCAGAGACCTTCCCAGTCACACTGGGAGATGCTCAGATATGGTACAAGCTCTGAGAGCAGATTGTTTTCAGCTTGCAGTTTTAGATTTAGGTGCTGAATTCCACCTAAATCCCTCTTTAGGTAATTTAATCCTGTATTGAATGTAGTCTTCAGCCTACATCTGCCTTAGTTCACCTGTAAAGCATTTTCTGTCCTTTTGGAAGTGGGTGCCAGTTGTGTGATGTGAGGATAAAATGTTATCAAATCAGAACACAACAAAAGGTGTGGAGGGTTACTTTGCAACAAATAGCTTGCTAACGGTGTAAAAATGTCCTTCAGTGGCTCTGCTAATTGTTAGAATGTTTTAGAGTCGCGGAATTTTGCTTAAGAATCTCCCAGCCGTGTAAGAAACACACACACAAAAAAAGGAAAACAGGTAAGATGGGGCATTCAGGACAGACCGGCATCAGGAGATAGGCTTGTTTGAGAGAATTAAAATCACAGTTTGTTTGATGGAACCAGACAGTGAGTATGCAGTCTTTGGCTATTTGTAACCCACAAATAAGGCGAGCAGACAGCTAATATAGCCAGCAGCCAGCGGTAACAGAGCAACGCGGCTTTATTAGGAAGCCTAGGTGGACATGTCGTTTGATATACCCATGTGTGAAAGTATTTTTATCATCTGGATGTTGTAAAAGGTCACGTAAGCTTTAAATATGAAATTAAATAAAATTAAACCTTACTGGAGATAGCTCGATCCCTCAGGCACTTGGAAGCTCTCAGTGGCTTAAATAATAGTTGTAGAGAGAAGCGGGCTAATCGCAGGGGACTTCAGTCTGTATGGAAAAATCCAACATCACCAACTTTACATTAGTGGGAAAAAGAAACATCCTTTAGAAACACATAGTAGTTACCAGCTGCTTCGTTATAAACTTCTGCATGTAAACATTCTGGCATATGAGTTGAAAAGTAATTCAGTTCAATTACAATGTTGCAATCAAAATAATTAGATTGGAAGATGATATCTCCGCTCCATCGCCCAGTTGATCCCATCAGCTGGGTAATTAGCCAGCATCAATCAGTTCAACTCCAGCAGAGGTGTTAGCCGGCTTAATACACCTGTGTTGACATCTTCCAGGGACAGCTTTGTGCTGGAAAAATGAAATAAAGTCATTCTCCCCAGTTGCTGACATTTCAGGTATTTCAGTTTGCTCTTTGCTGTGCTGAGTTTCTTGGCTGGAAATTTTTGCTGGGATGTGCCATGGTGCTTGCCTATTTGCTGAAGCCCCAGAGAGGCTGTGACAGTCCCTGGGACCGCTGCTCTGCAGCTCCTACCATCCCTGGAAGAAAACCACCCATGGCAGGAGATCTTTATTTCCCGTGAGTCCCAATAGCATCAACATACTCCACTTTCACTTTCTGCATGGAAAGTTTCCATCCCTTCTTTATTTTGGCATGTTTGTCTTCAGCTAATAGCTTTCTTTTTCAGACCTTTGATTTTTTTTTTTTTTGACAAAAACAGTTCCTGAAGGAAGCCCATGCTTTTTCTAACATTTTGCATACCCTTCATAAAAAAAAAGAAAAAATCAGTGAAAAGGTTTAACCACTACCATCAGCAGCTGGTTTTTAAAAATGGAAAAAAAATATCAGTTTCTTCCCTTGAATGCTTACAGTCTAAAGGTTTCAAGAAATGTGAAATAAGGGCAAAAAAGACAAATATGTAGCAACTTTGTGGGTTTTTTTGAAGGTACAGGAATAATCACAACTCAGATAATGATTTACCATGGAATGATTTCCTTGTGAATAGGAAGCTGTGGCTGATGGGACTGGGTGGGAAGGGACAAGGCAAGCCTGATCCTTCCAGACGTTTCTTATCGCTTACTCATCCCTGTGCTCAGCAGTATATTCATTTTGCTGATTTCATAGTTGTGCAAAAGGTGTTTCTACTACAAAACGTAGATGACGATGCAGGGAGTGAGAGCAAAACAAGTTAGGTAAGGGTACAATGAATAACACTCAAGTGATAGTTTGAAGGAGTAGAACGTTATGACCCATTTTAATGTCTCATTAACCATTTGAAAATACACATTTCCAGTTACCCGTCCCAAACCAGCAGCCACCTCTTTCTCTAAACTGAGTTAACCTTGTTCATCATTTTTCTTCTTAAAACTGGGTATAAAACCAGGACGACATCCTTAAAATCATGACTATAATTTAAATTGCTCCATTTTCTGTTTCTTTAAAATAATGATATTCATTCAAATTAATTCAATTTCTTTCTTTTTGGGAACAACTGATGGAATTCTACTGGAAAATATTTATTCCTTTGGCTAGTGTCAATATCTTCTTTAATTCACGTTGCTATTTTGTCAATGGCAAACCATAATATTTCTAACATAAAAAGAGTGGTTGCTATACACCGTGCTTCATAAACAGGCGTGAAAATAAACCCATTCATTCAGAGGGAAAAGGAGAGGTGGGGCTGGAAGAAGGTTTCCAGACCTCTGAGCCAAGTATTCTTCTGCTTAGGCCAAAAAAACAGCTCCCCCCTCCCTGCCAAACAGAAGCCGTCTCCTTGTACGTCGACCACTAGTACTTGTCAAAATAAATCGTACATAATGTATTTAGGAGAAAAGACTAGCCAGACAATTACCAACAGCTCAGGGTAATTTTACCTCTCTTCAACACAATTAATTAATCTGCCTCAGAAAAATTTCTATTTTTTTTTTTCAAAGTTTTTTATAACTTTGTAAGAGGAAAAAAATCCAGAAGAGCCACCCATAGCTGCAGATGTAGCTGCCTAAAACGTGAAGAAAATAATGTATTTCTGTGTGCCTTTGACATTTTTCTTGGGTGAGAAAGAAAGATACTTAAGCTTCACGGCACAAATATCAAGAGTGTAGGATCTACATATTTCTGTGATGGGCTCATTGTGTATTTCACTCTGTGAGATGAAGCAGAAGAACCAGGACAGTCTTGTTGGCCCATCCTTTATGTATCCTTCATAATTTTTTTCAAGAGCAATCATTTGTCTACTTTCAAGGCTAAAAATTCCCCTACACGTACCATAGAGATTTTTGCTGCTTTGCACTATCGAGTCAAGAGATACAAGAAATTTATCTACTTGAATCGCAGGAATCAGTGGTGCAAGCAGGGAAGAAAAGGTGAAAAAAAAGGCACCCAGTCCTCTTTTTTTTTTTATCTTGGGGACTTTTTGTCTGGTTACAAACTGGCTGGAATCAGATGTCCAGATTGTGGTGTACAGATAAACAGAAAAATCAACTATTATTGGGCTAGTGGGAGGTGTCCCTGCCCACGGCAGGGGGTGGGACTCGATGGTCTTTAAGGTCCCTTCCAACCCAACCCATTCCATGATTCTATGATTATCTGCACCCTGGATCTACCTGTAGGCTTCCATTGTAGAGAACCAGTCTACAGACTGCACCATCCTTGGAGAGTCCTTACTCCTTGGAGTAAAACCTTGGAGGCTCCACAGGAGAGGAAACCAGAGGAGAAATTTGTGCAATATCTACACAGGACCAGAAGGGTCTATGGGCTAAAGTCTGTGCTCCAGGCTAAGCCGGATTCCTTGGCTCTTGGTCTGAAAACATCTTGATTCCTCTGGAATGGAAGGAAAAGGACCAGAGCTGCAGTGAGCTGTACAAATCACAGCTTGAGACTGCTCCAGGCTTGAAAAAAGGATGACAGTGAAAATATCTCTTATTCCCCAGAAGTCTGTGTGCCGTATGGAAGAGCTGGGCTCTCGTCCAGAGAGAATGAAAGGGGAGTCTCCAGCCAAAAGAGAGCCGGAGGGCAAATTTTCAGGAAATAGTCATGAAGATACATAGTGATACAAGAGTTGGTCAGAGCTTCTTTTTTGTAAAAACATTATAACAAATTAAAAAAGGTCACTTGCACTGATATTCACAAGGACTGTATAGGAGGAATTACAAAGTAGCCTGGAGGAAAACACTATTTTTATTCAGGTAAGCAGGTATCCTGTGTTAAGCAGGTACACATACTTTTACAAACTGCACACAGCGGGTGTCATGCTTGTATATATGCACATATATACATGCTTCTGTATACGTATAGACAAATAAAATAAAACCCTCAAGCACACCAAAGACCACTGTGTAATAAATGTCCTCATGAAATGGAAAGCAAGGCTGGCGAGAAGCAAGAGCAATAGCTCTTGGTGAAGTTCCTGACTACATAATGAAGGGTTTGGTTCCTATCTCTGATCACTGCTATGGCTAGGCACTTTTTTTTTTTTTTTTTTTTTCGGCTACGGTTTCCTCAAAAAAAAATCCTTGTCTATGCCCCTAAATAGATTGCAAACTCTTCAGAACCAGAAATCTCTCAAAATTGGCAATACCTACTATGATGAGGACTCAGCCATTCCTCTGCTAAAATCAGTACCTCCTGAGATACTGCCCTATATTCCTCAGATTTCTGGAAATCCAAGACATCTGGGGAGATATTTCTTCCTTTTGAAACCTTCCTATTTACCCAAGCTATAAGGAATGGTATATTCAGCAGTTTTCATGGGTATGTTGACGACAAAGTTTTCTCCTAACGGGAAACAAAATAACTTGACCACAGGCACCAGCCAGTGCACCCCAGGGATGTCCAACTTGTCACAGACACGAGTAGATGTCTCCTGGACTCCCACACGTGCCAAAAGCCACGTGATGGCCCAGAGGACCTCCAGCTTCCCAGGACTCCAGTTCACAGGGATATAAATCAGGAAAGCATTTTATCTGAGAAATACACGCGAAATAAAGATACTTGATAAAAATAAAAATATTTTACAGCAGCATTGAAAATTTATATATATAAATTAAAAACCCATTCCAAAGCCAAATCAGTCTCTTAAACTGAAGACCACCCACAGACAAAACTAATAACTACAAGCGATTTATAAGGAACTGAAAACAACAGGAGAATAGGGGAATAAAACATATTTTGACTAGAACAATATAATGTTATTGGCAACACAATGGCATACAAGCCTCTGGAGATGTCATGCTGTCTTCTTTGATTAAAAGCTTGTGCAGAAATATGAGTATTAATTTAGAAAGACTGTTTATATCTTCAGTCTCTCTAGAATATTATTAATTGGAGTATGCAAAATCAGGTCTTCAGAGCTCTTGCAAAATATTGTAAGCAGCAAGTCTTTATTTGTAAGGATAAAGCGAGGATTTCAGAGGGTTTGGAAGAAGTAATTAAGTTGTATTACTTGCATGTGTTCATTTACAGGAAGAAATTCCCCACAGAAGTGGACACTGTTTTCTTCGTTCTTTGTTTTTCTTTGACAAATATCTCCTGGAGGGAAGATTAGCAAGATACTCCAGTTAATCCTAAGGAAGAAACAATCTCATTACTGTAAGCGACCTGAAAATCTAAACTAGCTGTCCTGGGTCCTTAGGCTCCACGACTTCAGCATCAATAGTGAGACAAGCAGCTTGAGAGGGGGTGCCACCTCACCCAAAAGCAGGACATAATTGAAAAAATGTCATCTACAACTATTTCCTTCCTTCAGCTGGCTGTGGAGGTAAATTCCACATTTGAACGACTGCAGGTAGGACAGACACATGCCTCTCTGATATCTTCCCTTTAGTTATGGTGTGGGATCCATGATGAGTTTCTAGGTCTTTGGTGGTATGGGAATGGAGAAACTGCTTTACATTTACCCCTCCTTTTAGGGTCTGAAACCAACATCCACCATTGCTTCTCTTCCTTTTCAAACTATAATCCAAAAGCATCCTGCACATATATCTTGATCGTTCAAAGAGACACATATCTGGGTCCCCAGGACAGAAAGAAAAAATGAAAAACACCACCTGCCTTATACCATGGAGCTGATTTACTCAGTCCGTCTGACCAGGCGTCACAACCTGGCCTGCAAGGTGTTAAAGGAGAAAGAACTTGCTGGTCAGAGTCATTAGTTGTTGTCTGGTTAATTTGCATGTCCCTAAATTGTATGGTTTCCCCCCAAGGGCTACAAAAGTGGGCAGCAAGGGAGGGTGATTGCCAGGGACAGACCAGGCTTAGGGAAGAGGAAACAGACGAAAGTGGGAACTTGGGAGCTGCAGTTTCTAACTCAATTTGCCTAGTGTTTATATCAGAGAGAGACCGGCCTCAGGCAGACAAGAATTTCCACCATTTGGAGGAACTTCTTAATTGACAATAAAACCAGATTTCACATGGCAAAACTACAAGACTTGATGAAAATGAAGAATTTTTTTTTTCCTTTTTTTGTTCATCTTTTTGGTTAGTTAAATACCTTCTTTTTTCTTTTTTTTTAAAGTCTGTTTATTTCTTAAATGAATGGCCTCTCAATTAAACTTGCAGACATTTAGATACCTTCTAACCTGTAATCCTACTTCCTAGGAGGGGAGCAGCTTTCTACTATGAGCAAGTATATGGATCCCCTTTGACCCTGATGTCCACCGTACACAAGAGCCGATGTACGGACTGCAGTCCTTCCTCCTCCTCCTTCTTAAGTTTTACTTCAGGTCTTAGCAAGAGCTACTTAAATGTTAAGATGGTTAAAATACCAGCCAAGCAATCAAAGAAGCATGCCACTGACATCAGGGTGTATTAAAAAGAAATTGGGGTCATCTTGTGGTATAAGCACAATTAAACTGTGCTCTAATTTTTACAGGACTCTCTTAATGTCGAGCTCTACAAGTCAATATACGCAGCTGATCCTAAGCAGAAAAGCAAAGGATGGAAGCATGATGTATGCTCAACTTCTAGCTGAAGTCATTACACTGAAAGTAAAGTAGCTCAGGGAGTGCCCATTGCACAAATCCAATTTTCATACCAATGCGTTGCTGAGAGTACAAATTACTGAAAATTTGCCAATCCAAAGCTAATATTCAGAAAAGCCCTTCCAGTAAAAGTGAAAACAGCCTTTCAGTTAGCAGTGTCGCTCTTCCAATAAAGCAGATGTGAAATGAACCCCACATAATTTAAATAAATAACACAAAACACAATAAAAAGGTGGTTTTAAGAATATTGCTAAGAGGAATTGTATTCTAAAGCTGACTGTGCGGAAAGAAACCCTTTTCGAATGCTTACTCCCCAGCTGCGTGGGAAGCAAAATAAATCTTCATGCAGAGCCAAGGACCGATGGTTTTCTTGGTGGGAAGAAAACCAGCTGGTTGAGCTTTACCAGTGGAAAGGTGAAAGGTGGGAATGCTGTGGAACCATAAATCCTAGCGAAGCCTAAAGTGGGTCTGTTAAAGTTACTTACCCCACCTAATAATTTCACTTTCTGACATATATGACATGTTTATCTGCCTCGTTTTCTGCCAGATTCACCTCCATATTTCCTCCTGTCTGTTCTCATATGAGATGATTTGACTGCTCGGTTCTTCTAACTCCCCTGGGACGTGCACGTGTGAATACCTGATTTACCCCCCCCGGGGAAAAGCAGTTTGCTGGCACCATCTGGAAGCCAAGCGTGTCACCCAAGCCCAACCAGAGTCTTTGGTGCAATCAATAAATGATGCTATGAAAACAGTATTTAGTGCCTTTTTTTTTGCATTAATCCTGGTGAGGTCAACTCTAATCAGGTGGCTAGCACAATGAATTCCAGTAACAAAAGGACAAGATACCAGTGAAAAAGAAAAAACAGGTTGGAGAAAGTTTGGATAAGCTACAGGTTTTCCCATCATCAAGTCTTGATGATTTACCTGTTGGAGACGTTACTTAAAGAGTAAACCCAGTATTGCTAAGGGGAAGACTGATGCATCGGGGTAGTGCAAGATCCCACTGGTCAAGGAGCTTTTGGCAAATGGTTGTCAGAAAGGCTACTGGTGCTGCAGGGCAGGGAGATGAACAACATCTTCCTTGAGATCCTTTCTGGAGTTATAACTTTATGTTGCATGATGAATAATTGTTTGAGGATATTTTAGGCTACATTTGAGATCTCATTTCTAGATCAAGAGTGGAAAGATTAATCTCGGAGTAGGGCTTGATCCCGGAATATGGTTATAAAATGGGCATTAGTTAATTCTTGAAAAAAAAGGCAAATATCTTCAAAGACAAATCCATTAAAATCCTGGTTAAACCCAATGGGTGTATATGCAAAAATCTGGCTTTGATATGTTTAAAAGCTATAAATGTGAGTGAATGTTTCTGCTTTAGCATGTACCTATTTCTTTGGACAGTTCAGGTGGGAATTCCAGAAAAGAGGAGCTGGTTCCATGCAGATGCTCCAGTACCGACACAGCCTGATGTTACCCAGCACAGCATTTGACTGGGTTGTTGTGAGGCATGTTATCTGTTCAAAAGGAGAGGGGTTTTTTTTGAAAACTGCTTTTGGAAATCAAGGAGTTTGATGCAAAAGAAGGTCTTATTTTTATATGTGCAGGTTGATTCCTGAGAGCGAATTCGGTGTCTTATGAAACAGGAAAAATAATTTCTGCCTCAAGAAATATGCATGCTAACTGTATATTATTTTACATATTTTTATATTCTGCCTGACACATTTGATCCAAATAACTACAAACTTCTCTTTGATATGATAGTTGATAATCTGACTATCGGTAATTTGCAGCTGACGGAGGAAGACTGAAGAAGGTTGCTTCAGTGCAAGACTTTTTCAAAACATTATTTAAATGATACCCTGGAATTTATAATCCCCAAATGGTCTCAAGTCAAATGCTTTTGTTTCCAAGCAGATGGAAAGTGTTGCCGAATGGTCCTGAGCTTGGGGTGAGGGGAGCCTGGGTGCTTTTCTCCTCCTGCTATCAGGAAGAATAAAATCTCTGCAGGCCACTGCAGTGCACATGTGCTGCCACCAGATTTACCCCAATGTGATTGTCCGCAATTCGGTAAACATTACTTTTGATGATGATGCCCCAGAAAGAGAATCTAGTTCACTCCCTCCAGGCTACGCAGAGCTAACTGGGATGGAAAAGAGTAAGCAAATAAGTGGAAAACAGCCAGCAGAGGCGAAGGAGCGGATGGCATCCCCAGCCCACTCGGAAAGCAGAGTGCAATGCGTTGCAAGAAAGGTTTTCCTAAAACTGCCAGAGCAGAGGGCAGCCAGCTGAGCTTGTTAAATGCACATTTTCTGATGTATAAATATTGTGCTTGTCATTTGAAGAGGCTATTTTTCCAAAGGAATGCTCTCTTCCCCAAACAGGAACAGAAATACCGTGAAATCTGCTCCTCGGACAGGGTGTACGAGGGCTGTGTGGTGTGTGCTGACTTCCCCACGCTAATCGGAAAGGACGTGATTTCAGTGTCTATACGGCCGGGTGTTCCTCTGCAGTGTGCACTCAAGCATTCAACCTTTCTATTACAGTTTGAATCATTTTACAATGCCTCTATTATTAGCAATACCTGGGCAGAGCAAATAGAGCACATCCTTTTAGTGGAATTGTTGTTGCACTTAAACTGTTGCTTTATTTATTTGTCAACACGCTGCGTGAAGGAACTTATTAAATAATAATGCTGGGATACAATCCTGAAAAAGCTGGCACAGCGTATTCATAAAAATCTGACAGCATTGTCACATTGCCATAAATTCAACTTCAGCATTGTAATGGATTTAAAAAACCTGTGTGCTTTTATATGGGTTGTATTCCCAGTTTGGTGAGTTAGTTTCTTCTTCATAATTTTGCTTATGGTCTTGCTCAGCACAGTTAGACCTGACTCATTTGATAGCTGCTCAAATAAATTCAAATAACATGGCATTTCTCCAAACCGGAGAGCGTGGGAGGAGGGCAAGACAGGGGAAGGTGTATAGCAAGGCTGGTGAAGGACTTTCTGAGCTATTTTCCTTCCTATGCACTGGCAGATCCGCACATGGCAGCAGCCACGGATGGCTGGAAGGGAGAAGAATTTATTCTCTGGCAGCCTTGCTTGCACACTAGAACAACTGGGTTTGAGTAAAAGTTTGAGAGAAAAATGAGACAAGCACCTTTGAGCCTTTCTTAGGGCAGGCATAAAAGTCAATACCTTTCACCAGTGTGGGGTAAGGGTCAATTTCCTGGGATGTCCCCTGCAATTAGCAGGCTTTCCTCCTTGCTCTGAAGCTCTCTGGCAGGAGGCTGAGATGAGAGCTCCTCTAGTCTGGGTGATTTCCTGACGCTGATGGCTTTTTTCCAGCACTATCTTCGTATGACAGCTCAGCCCTCTGAGTACTTTTCCTTAATAATCTCGGTGATATTAATTTCCCCTACTTTAACAGCGGTAAGGGGCTGGGAGAACCAAGGCAGAGCTCACCACCACGGCATTTCTCAGTACACCTGCAGCAGGACTGACCTCGAACCTCAAGCATCTTTCAAGCATAAAAAACCCGTCTTTGCTTAGTGTGTGATTTTTACTGGAGTTTCAGATAGCCCAAATCTGCTACATTTCAGTAGGATTTGTGGGTCTGATTCCCTTCAGCTCCTCTGACAGCCCTCTCCTCCCTTCCTACCGCAGCCAGCTCCCAGCAGCTGTAAAGCTTTTCATCGAACTTGGCAATTACCTCACTATTAGCATGATTTCCCATAAGATCTCATCCAACATCAAGCTCCTGACAGAAAACCGTATTATAATACTTTATAACTTTGTACGTACTTTGTAATACTCACTGCCAAGATAGTGATTTACAGCATCTTTGGGCAACCTCACTCTTCTGCAGCACATAGAATGAAGTTATTATGGAAGTGTTTAAAATAGGAGCATGTCTCGTTAAAATATGTTTGCAAATAAGCAGAACCTATGAACCTTGGGCAGAAATTTCTAGCCTTACAGATTTAAAGCAACATCGCTTAGAGCTTACTAATACACCTTTCCAAAATCTCCCATATCATCCTGGCTGGCCAGCTGGAGGTTGACTTTACCAGAGCCCTCCCCATAGAGGACTGCCAAGTTCTGGGTGTTTTTGCTGTCGGGTGTAGGAGGCAGAGCTGAAAATCCAATGAGAAGAAACAGTCATGAAACCTGTTAATGAACTAACCTGCATCAAGCAGAGAGATGTGCTGCTGCCCTGAGTGTTTCTGCAGAACGCTCCCAAAAAGAAGAAATTCAGGCAGGGAACAGCAAAGCCATCCTCTCTCATGCCTCATTATATCCTTCCTTTGGTACCAGGCGTATTTACTGCTACTGTGCTTTGTGCGAGATACTAACCAGGCGGTAGCCTAGGCTTGGATTTGATACCACATCCCCTCCCTGCTGTTTCATCACCCGTGCATTCAGCTTGTTTTCTCCCTGGAGAGCATTGCTTTGGTATCACCTGTGGATCTTTTCGTCACATATAACAAAATAATCCTCTTTCTCTGTTGTTTCTGTAGGCATTCTTGAAGGACCAAGGACCACAAGCGAGGGCTTTGCAAGCCACCTCTGTAGTCTGAAGCCAAGAAGGACTTTTCCATCCCTGATGTGAGTTAGAGCAGCCTCATGGAACAATTTTTCTCCAGTTTTGTGCTCTCTCTCCATAACCGAGGCTGTCACACAAGAACAGGGAGCTAATACACAGCAAAGGGGATGAGTTTGGAAGGGGACAATGCCTGTGCCTGGCTAAAGCCACCTGCACCCATCCAAACTCTCTGCAGGCATCTAATTTCAGCTGGTGGTACCGCACTGGACTGACACGTGTCTCCCTCTGAAATACAGAGCTTGCATCTGTGCATGAGGGCTGGGTTTGCCCCAGGGATGGTGCTGGGAATGGGTTTTCCCTTGCTGTGCACTGGCCAGTGTCACATCCAGCACCGCTTCACCTACACCGCTGGGAAAAGGCTCCCAGTTTGCCTCACTGGCAGAAGAGCCTTTAGCAAATCTTCAAAAGTTGGTGACAGCAAGATGAGCCATTTGCGAAGAGGTTTTCTCATGGTTCTTCTTGCCCTGCTCTCCATTAACGACTAACACCCCTCCCTCCTCGAGAAGGGGTCACAACTCCTTCATACAGACTGACATTTTCCACTCTTCATAAGTTACTCCCTGTAGGCAGAATGCCACGAACAGTTAGATGTCCTCCCTAAAGTGACTTGTCACTGAAAGAGCAACCAGGGCAACAGGCAGTCAAGAGACTTACCACTTACAATTACCACCTCTTCCCTCCTGTTTCTATATCAAAACCCGTCTGGATCAATCGTGATCTCTCTGACTTGCTCTCTCCCTGGGTTTCCCACGATAGCCATCCCTATGGCACCGCAGCTGTTTTCAGCCACAGGTAGCAACGAATAACTAAAAATTTATTTCTACCCGGGACATCATGTAGTTATACTGTATACACAGGACATATTTTTGTTCGTATCGCATAACTAAAAAAGTTATTTCTACCTGGGACATCATGTGGTTATACTATATACACAGGACATATTTTTGTTCGTATCGAGTGATGTTATTTGATGGCATGGCCAGGTTGGATGAGGCTTTGGGCAACCTGGGCTAGTGGGAGGTGTCCCTGCCCATGGCAGGGGGTGGCACTGGATGGGCTTTAAGGTCCCTTCCAACCCAAACCATCCTGTGATTCTTCGATTCTATGAATATCTGTTCTTTGCTGGGCTAAACTGTTGCTCCTGTCTACTGTACTACAGGAGAGCATGATGTGCTGAGTACAGCGCAGTGTTTTCCTAATGTTTTTCCACTTCTTGGAAGTAACCTTCAGGCACTTACAAAGATGCTGACCTCAAGGCTGTTTCATATGTATGCTTTAAAGTGGCTTCAGCGGTGTTTTTCATGTTTTACACTGCAGTAACTGAGGCCAAAAAGAGGCCTTAGCTCTTCTGAGTGTGGAAGGGTGCTCATGTATATGGGAAAGAAGAGCATGAGGACGACCTGACACGGAGCATCTCCCCTCTCCCGTGAGCACCAAGCCCAGCACCTCCCCAGAGCCGCAGGTTCAGCAAACCAACATCTTTCCAGTGCTTGCTGCACACACTCATTACCACCTGAAAATCCCTGCACATCTCCAGGACACTGAAGAAGAGCTTAACAACATCAGTTTATGCAGTTCGGGCAATCTGATGCTCACTTTCGGGGGCACTCCTCACTGGGCATCACACAGCTTTGGCTCCACCTTGCTCTCCGCAGCGATATCTCCCTGGGTCTGTGATTAATCGGTGAAGTCCATGCCCTGGGGCTGGTACACTTCCTGGGCATGTTTCTTGATCTTTTGCAGGGAGAACAGTTATTGAATTCTGATGAACTCATTCTGAGACAATTCTGTGTTTACTGGGTAGTACTACTTTCCTGGAGCCTTTGAGAAGTATCACATTTGTGGCTCATTTAATCTGTATATTTCTATTTGTAGCAATATTATATTACGTTGACTGTTATTGTCATTCCAGATATACACTATATATTCATATCCCTAGCCAGTCGCTAGATGCCATTTGATGTAACAGCAGGATCTTTACCCACCTTATCTTTAAGCTTCCTATTTATTCCTTAGCCCAATTTGGGGGGGGGGCTGTAAAAAAATAAAATATAAAAGATAAGGTAGTTTTCAGGTAGGAAGCAAATTAAATCTTTCACTGATTTGTATTTAAATTCATTTTATAACCAGAGAGCGAGAGGTTACTGCTGTTTAGAACATGGTGTTGGGGTTGTCCAGATCTCTTGGTATAAGCATTCATGCAGTTAAATTTATTTAATGTGTTAAATGACCTTTTAAAAGTGCTCTTTGATGTCATGTAGAATATCAGCAACACGTTTTAGGATATCAACAACTTGAGTTCTTTTTCTTCATGATTTTTGCTATAAATCAAAAAACAGAACATGCTTGAAATATTGATTCGAACAGTTCTTCAGATCAGCTACAATAGTTGCTTTAAAAAAAAAAAAAGAGATAACAACCTTCAGTCCTTCTAACTCATCTCAAGTGTTAGAAGAAATAAGGGACTAGCTGAAAATTGATCTGTAATTTAATTTATTTGCCTAAAATTTTCATGCACTTAGCTGAAGTGACCTAGATATTAGTCCTAAATTCTTCTATTTGCTTCTAGAGCTGTAAAATACCTGGAGAATATACACAAAACACCAAACCCTACGGGTGTTTCAGATGAGTTACACTGGATGTAAAAGCTTTGACATAATAATCTTTCAGAATATAGAAGCCAAGAAAGACACAGTAGAGAGGAGATAAATAGGCAAAATAAAGAAAAAAATAAATTACACCAGCCAGTGCCCCAGGGTGCTGGTTGAGTGTTTTTGCATTCCTTTTGAATTGTTTTCCTTTTTAAGTAAAAGACTTTTTTTCCTAAATCCAAACAGGGCAGTATTCTTTATAGGAGCTCTTTTCAAGGAAAAGGAAAAAAAACTGAGAAGAATGGAAAATCTTCAGTGCTAGCAGTTGAGAGACACAAAAACACCCAAGGACTGTGAAATCGGATCGTGCCTCACAGCCCCACAAAATCACCTTCGCTCGCAGCTACTCACGCCATTGCTGAT
>NW_010123388.1:22164-28857 GCF_000699245.1 Pterocles gutturalis
TCCTGCTGTGGCTTTTGCAGCATGTAATGGTGGAGTAAGTACGCCTAATTTGTGACTCTGCTCAGTGGTGAGCTCTGGGACAAATACAGTATTGCTAGGATTTGTTAGTTCTGATTTACAGAAAAGCTCAAGCATGAATAAAAATGTGTATAGGGTTGAGGGGTCTATGAAAGCATTATGGGAGACCCAGACAAGAGAAAGGGAGGAAGAGTTAGGAAAGGACTGAGAGGTTCTCCAGAGATGGGGAAACCGGGGGGTTGGTGTTTGACATCCACCAGGTGATGGAAAACGTTGTTCCCAAATTTAGGAAAACCTAAATACTGAGCATCAGGTTTAAACCGATGTCCATTGGGGTGCACATCAAGGGCTCAAAGTGATCGGTGGGATGTTCACACTGCTGCACAGTAAGATGCATCATGTTTTATAGTACCCTGAATGTCTTTTCATCTTTTCTTCCCTCTACTATTTTATTGCAATGAAAAATGATGTGATACTTCAGATACAATTGCACATTTCAACAGATATTTAGTGGATGGTGTAGTTTACAGTTCTGTGTAACGGAGTACCCACAGAAGAGGGAACCACTCGAAAATATTCTTCAGTATCTATAAAAGCCTAGAATATTTTAAGCTCACATATTCTTCTGCAGTGATTAATCCTTCAATACAGATTGATGGGTAACACTGACAATTAGTTACTTCAACTCTGTTTGTTTCCTTCAGTTTAGACAGTTAAACATAGACACAAAGTTAGATAATTACACTCCAGTTGGGAGATGTGTTATAAACAAACGAGATACAGTGTCTAACTTGATTAGTAAATCTGCATAAAGCTTTCTTTAAATGCCAAATATTTTTTTCATTACTGTGCAATTATTCATTAAATGCCATCTGTTAAGAGCCAAGATAATAAAATAGGAAAAAGTGTAGGATAACAACCAAAGCCAACTCATTTCAAAATAATTTTATTGAAAGTGTTCTCTGGAAATAAATAGATTTTATTCCAGCCAGTGAAAATTGTCACACAAATCTGAGGGGGAGAGAGGATAATGTTTGCTTGTGAAAACAAAAACATTTCCATTTCCAAATACCATTTTCATGTTGGTTTTTGAGAATCTAACACAACATTTTACCCAAATTCTCCTAGAGCACAGTGATGTTTTAGCTTTTAGCAAGTTTATGGGAAAGCAAAGCTCACCACTATCCCCGTGTAAAAAATTCCCCACATTCTCACTGTCAATTATTTATCATTCTAATTTTAGAAGTGAATTTATTTGGATTCAATACATTGGACTGCTTTTTCCATATGGAATAGGACCACAGCGAGGTTTGACAGACCACAGAGATGCTGCCATTAGAAATCGTCTCATTAATTAAAGAGGGAGGAAAATGCAACAACGTGTTTCTCACACAGAGGAATTTGTATCTGTAGATTTGAACCTTTTTTAAATGGCAGAATTCCTTCCATAAGGGTTGTGTGTGGTCCTCAGCTGCTGGGGGGGAAGCTGCAGCTGGGGGGACTGAAATCTTCTTGACACCTGGTGGATGTCAAACACCAACCCCCCGGTTTCCCCATCTCTGGAGAACCTCTCAGTCCTTTCCTAACTCTTCCTCCCTTTCCCTTGTCTGGGTCTCCCATAACACTTTCGTACATCCCTCAACCCTATACACAATTGGGATCTCCTGCTCCACAGTCACCTCCCTGCTGCGGATCTCACATCCGTATCAACCGGTGCCACTTTCTTCAGGAAAGCCAGGAGTTTGGGACATGGTTAATCTAGCTGCATTTTTTCAGCCAGAAACCTGGTATTATTCCCTACTGCCAATAAGGTTTAGCATAAGCATTTTTTCCCAGCTCTTTTTCCACCCTCTGGAAAAGCCTGGTGTTTTTCTTCCTAAGCCCAGCTAAAAAGTCAACAAGCTGAGTGATTTGCAGAATGGAAAGTTGAAAAAAAAGCAGTGATATGGCAAAACATTTGGTTTTAACTTTCTAAATGGAAGCTAAAGGTTTGGATGTGCCCAAGTCAAAGCATTGAATCTGGACTCGTTAAACTAAATCAAAACTGCATTGCAGTCAGGTTTGACACAAGATGCCCATAACATCTGAATGAGGGTTCCCCGGACTCTTGATGGTTCATAGACACCAAGCTGGTTTTCCATAGAATCGTAGAATCACAGGACGGTTTGGGTTGGAAAGGACCTTGAAGATCATTGAGTTCCCCCTCCCTGCCATGGACAGGGACACCTCCCACTAGCCCAGTTTGCTCAAAGCCTCATCCAGCCTGGCCTTGAACCCCTCCAGGGATGGGGCATCCACAGCTTCCATGGGCAACTTGTTCCAGTTCACTGTGGTTATGCCTCTTCGGGTCCAGAAAATAAATCATATTAAAGCTCAGTTTTGTAATGTTACTCTCCTGAGTCATGGCAGCCACAAGGAAAGGGTAGAGTCTCGGGAAGGATGTGAGTTGCTCTTTGCTGTTGATAATAGAAGAACTAGTGGTTTTTAAACCGGTCTGTTTCCTAAACCCGTAATACACTGGAGATTATATTGAGGATTCCTACTCCATTTTGAACCATTTCCCATGCCTTCCTAAGCCTGTTTTATTCTACGGCACTGGAAAGCTCTCCTGGCATGTCAATATTGCACAAACCACTTGGGTGTGTGTCAGCCCTTATCCAAAATGCTCTTTGAAATACCACTCATATTGAATTCTGATGGCAGGCTATGCCTACACAGTTTATGAAATATTGAATGATTACCTTGGCTACAGAGTATCTTGAGGCCGATAAATTTCAGATAAGAAGCTGAGTAAAATATGTATTTATAATTAAGCTAACAAGATGAACTGTAAAGCTTCTGATGTATCTTAACAATCACAGTCTTATTGCACTTGAAATAATGACTAAAACAACAAGAGCCACAAAAATACAAAACTCTTTCTGTTAAAGAAATAATTGGTTTTTAGGAAGCTTATTCATGTTTATAAACAGAAATGAACCTTTTAAGAATTAGAGTAGTACAGAAATCCATGACTCTTCATAATTCAGGTTGTTGGGGCAACAAATAAACTAGAAGCAGGAGAACACAACTGCTTTCTTTCTGAAACGTGGTAAGCCACAGAAGATTGGAAGAATGTGCTTTCCTTTGGGCATTTCTGAGGAATAAGAGGTCAAACTCTTAAAAGGAGTCTCAGCCTAGCCTTCAAATTTGAATTGGCCTTTCATATGCCTGAATTAATTTACTCAAGTAAGATGTAGAGCATCTTATCAAGTTCCACTTTTCTCTCTTTTTGAGGGACATGGCTGATGACCGGTTGGTTGCCCTGCTCCAGAGGCCATTAATTTCTCCCCTGGTCCAGACTCAAAACAAAGATCACCCCCAGCTGAACAACCCATAGTGACGATTGGTTATTTGGGAAGCAAAGTTATACGAGAAATAAACCACCATGTTCTACTATGTGAGCTCATCGGGACTTTTGAATCAGGCTAACCTTGGCTTATTGTGGCCTAATGTGGTTTAAAATAGGCAGAAAAGATTAAGATTAATCTCAGAGGTTTGTGATGATCTGGCATTAGGGTGCTTTAATTACTTTGTACAGGTAGAGCACAATAATGGGACAGAGCTTATTTTGAGCTTGTACAACACACACTGTGGGTTGCAAGGACCTGAGAGGTGTAAACTGAGACACGTACTCATAATTTACCCCTGTATCTTCACAGACACATGTTGAATATTTTCAGTCATCAACAAGTAAAGTAAAAATTGATCGAAGAAAACCCTTTAGGGCTGGCAGACGCTTTGATGAGAAAGATGAGTTGGAAGTTGGTGAAGGCACTTGCAGGGACTGGTTGTCACTCATCTTTCCTCTCAATCCCATCAAGAGACAATAGTGGTGCAGGAATCCAGGGCAGAGAAATGTCTCCATGACTCTGGAAATCTTGATAACCTGTTCATATTTTAGGCTTTTGCAACTCAGTGAAGACCCACCCATGAGCATATCTTTGGTGTGGCTTCTACCTTATTTCTCTTTACAGCAAATGAGTTTTATCTGCTATAGTCAGTTAATTCTTGGTCAACCACATCACTCAGTAACAAAACATCTTTGCAGTTCTGTGCAGAATTGATTACTCCATGTGATGGTTTATCTACCAGCATCTACCATCTACTTAAGGATGTCTGGGGTCATACACACCGTGGTGCCCTGTGACACGAGTAAAGGTTGTGGGACGCTTATCCTTGAGATCATTGGTACTCTATTGAAATCTCAGCTCTATCCAGATCTGCTAGACTTTGTTTTAAGCAAAAAAGCATAAATGCAGTAATTGTGCTGATCAGACAGATCTTACACTACAAACTGTCAGTGCATAAAAGACAGCATCATGCAGTGACACAAATCTGAAATGAAAGAATCCTTTGCTGCTAGCATCAATAACAGCTTTTCAGCCTTTTTTCCTGAGTGATTGGTTGTGAACTAAGTGCTTGGTTTACTTTTTCATTTTATTTGGTATAAATATACCTAATGGCCATGACTACAGTTTCATGACTTGATGCATGGTCTGCCAGTCTGGGAAGTACTCACAAGTAGCCTTTCCCAAGTAATACAGGAAGGTAACTAAATCCAGTTATTTTTACCTATGTGGGAAGCTGTTTGGTGAAAAGCTTAAAAAGAGTTAATTAAAAGCCTTCAGAGTCTTTCCACTAGTTTTTCTGTAAGTCTTCGGCAAGCTTAGGACCAGGACTTAGATACTGTATGCCATAGGGATGGAAGTGAATGAGAAATAATGCTGATTATGGAAGAAAGAATGACCTAAAATATTGAAATCCCAGCAGACTTGTGTCTTGACACCTCCTACACATGCTGCAAATAACAGCAAGACACATAAGTAATAGTCTTTTCTATCTAATCTTGCCAGAATTGCTCAAGAAATATGTTTTGGGGGGATTAACTGTTCCTGAACAGTTTTTTCAGTGTATTGGTTGAGAAAGGCTTTTTTATTGTGGTGTCTTTCCCACCTATGAGTTTTTTCTTTGGGGAAAAAAAAACAAAACAACTTTAAACCAAGAAACCATAGTTTTTCAGATCCTATTAGAAAACATCACATTCTGCTCGTCCCTTTTATCTTGCTGTATTGAGGAAACAAGTAATGCTGCCATGCTCGTCTGGAAATAAAATGCTCAGGGCAAAGAGACTCAGCAAACTTGGAAGGAGTAGCTGTAGAGAAAACAGAACAAAGATACTGTTCTTGTTAAAAAAAACCCTCCCAAACCCTGTCAACATATTGTCAGTAAATCACTGAAGGAGAACTTAATAATTAGGGCTATATTTGAAAGCATCTTCCTCTGATAGAGACAGCAGCAGCTAAATAGGGCCATTTCTACAGCTGCAGAGCGTGGTTGTGGTCAGGATTGATCCCAAGTGATCCAAGCATACAGTTAGAACATAAGTTGCTAGCATGGTTGGAAGCCTGAGCAGATCATATAGGATATATCTGATTCAGGAGCTACTGAAATTATATATTCTACATTATTCTGAAAAATCAGATTATCAGAAAATGTCTCTTTGGCTTTCTACATATAACATCTTGCAATGGGGCAATAAAAAAATAGAGGAAATGAGACAGCACTTTGTTATTAGGATCTCTTATAAGATTTAAAGTTCAGTTTGGATAATGTATCACCTCTTAGAAGTTTTATTGCAGGTCCTGTGCTTTTTTTCACCCATGTTACAGTAAAACTTTCTATGGTGAAAGTAATCTAACATAGTGCTTAATAAAGGTGCACAGCAAGTCATATCCTGTGGTGGATAAAGGCAATATTCTAGAATATTCATGGATATTATCTGTATCTCTAGCTGTATCTCTATCTATCTACAGTAATTTATCAAGAAAGATTACAGAAGCAAGGGTTATTATCATGCTCAGGAAAGAAACAGCTATAATTCTATTAGAAAAGAGAGAAGTATAAGAAGAATGGACAAGATTACAAATCCAGTTTTCCTCTTATCAGCTCAGGAACTCAGAAGAGAAGCCATTTTTCTACCTCCCTTGTTTCAGGACCTCTGTGGATAACTGAGAGCAAACCGAGGCTGCAATGAGCCTCCAGTCAATCCTTTCTGGGATGGCAGCAGGACAGGTTTGCACCCATCGCAGTCTCTACACCTTGATGATCTGGTGGAGGAGGAGGCAGTAAATGCTTGCTGCTATGGCCAGGGACACCATCCACACCAGAGTATCTCCAGGGGGATGGTTTACACACTGCTGCATCCTTTTTCCCACCACAGATTAAACCATTTTATTTAATACCAGAAAACCACACAAACCCTTTGCTCAAATTTGTTGTGTGTTAAACCCTCATGGGATCTCACTACGGCAAAACAACCTTTGAAAAACACACATGTGAAAATCAGAACATTACTCTGAGATACTGTCATGGCATGTTTGTGTTTGCAGTGCTACAAACTTGTGCCATCACTTTCATTACAGACGTATATTTTCAGTGATGCGTGTCTTGTCAGAAAAAATTATTTTAAAGCTGAGATTTAGCAACGCAGTCCTCACCCTGTGAGGCTTATAAAGAGAAAAAAAACCAAAATATACTTCAAAATAAAAATATTGTTTTTAGCTCATTCATGGCTCTGTGGATAAATATGAGCTTTTTTGAACTTAATGTATTTATTATAATTATTATTATTAT
>NW_010123389.1:0-549 GCF_000699245.1 Pterocles gutturalis
CGTGGCTCTTCACCGGGAGCCAGCACCACCAGGAAACAAGAGACCTCGTGCTGCTCGTGGGGGTGTGACGCGGGGCTGCCCAGCAGGACGGTCCCCGGGCACAGGCAGCAGAGGACGGCTGCAGGGGCAGAGGAGGGATGGGGAGCGGCGTGTCCTGATCGAACCCATCCAGCTGGGGGGCCCCAGAATGGGTCTCGCTGGGCGGAGGGGCTGTTCAGCACATGTCCATTGTAAGAGGGAAATCAAGTGGAAGTAAAGGTTATTCTCAACATGCTGGGGCTCTTCCCCAGAGGAGCCGCTGGGGGCTGAAAAACCCCCTCCCCCGCCGGGGCGCGGGCGCTCCCCAGCCACAGCTCAGCCAGGGTCCCCTGTCCGGCTGCGCCCATCCCCGTCCAGTGGCATCACGAGCGGGTGCGATGATCAGTAAAGAGCTGGAGAACGGCCTGTCTCTACGCATGCCACACAGCATCTCCACCTACTCTTTTATTTATTCCGTAAACTGCAGGAAATCACGACTTGCAAGGTGAGCCAAATTCACAATGGGTGCAT
>NW_010123389.1:735-2111 GCF_000699245.1 Pterocles gutturalis
GCAAGCGAATAAAGGAGACAAATCTCACATGGTGTATACACACAGATCAACAGAAAACACACCTAAGTCACATCACAAAGTAAAAGAGAAATTATTGCATAACAAATTTCTCTCCAGCTCTCTGGGGAAAATAAAGACTGACAGCTTCGGGTTTAACAGGTGCTGCTGGAAGATGAGCCACTTATTAATACTGCTAGGAAGGAAAAGGATGATAAAAACTATAATGTGATTAATTATTTATGTTTACGAGCATGATTTTTAAGAGTTACAGTTTGTCATGCAAATCGCTTGGTCTGGTTCGGCTCCACACGGACACGTCGCGCCCCAGAACGTGCCCGAGGGCTCTTTGCAACACGTGCAGCGATTACCACGCCAGCGACGGGGCAGCAGAGCCACGGTCCAGCTCTCGGCGTGCCCGCCCGGCCCCAAGCCTCCTCCTGCTTCTGCAGCAAGGGTTTCACATCCCCTGACAGACACAGATGCAGCATTTTCAGAGGGGGGAAAAGACTGAAACAGAAGTTTCTCCTAAGCATAAAAGACAGAAAAACTCTTGCAGCCATCCTCCGCCTGGCGTGACTCCCTTTGCAGGCAAACCAGAGGCAGAGCAGAGGGGGCAAGAGCCCCAGCCCCTGCGGTGGTCCCTGGTCCCCCTCCAGCTCCGGTCCCACAGTGACCGACATGTGCAGAGCACAGCGACCGGCACCTCGGCATCGGCATCGCCAAACCGGCGGCTTTGCATGGAGCAATTACTGCACAAACCACCACCCAGCACTTCTGAAGAGAAAATTGGAAGCGTACATTTGCAGAAACTCACAAAGACAGACTTCGTCAAACCGAACAGGCGCTGATCAGGGGAGAGCTTTTCTAAGGGACACTAAGAGACGTATCAGGCGAGAGCAAGGCTGAATACAAAACAGTATTAGTGTAAAAAAGAACAAAGAAAAGGCCCGCTCCATGTAAGAACTGGTAATACATTAAAAATTTAAAACCTGGCACGACAAATCTGGATACTCCCCGCAGAAGACAACTGATATTAATGAACAGGCCTGTGCATTCATTGTCTGGGATCCCAGAGGAAAAAAATAATGCTGGTTACACTGAATTTTTTAAAGCAAAATTCTTCTCTGCACACACAGCTCCTCTACCAAATCACCAGATTACTCCTGGCAGTTTTAACCTTAGAAAGCACCTAAAAACCTTCCCCTGCCCGGATTCACCCCACGGTGCCTCATTTCTCGGTGCAATTCCTCAGCATGGGACTCACCAAAGCCCGGCTCCCCCACTGGCATTTATTTATTCCAGAAGAGGTGCCCAGGCTGGGCTCAGCCACCCCGCTCAGCCCCAGGTACGGCAGCCCGTCACATCTCCAAAACCTG
>NW_010123390.1:0-15664 GCF_000699245.1 Pterocles gutturalis
AATATACAAATGAGTGATACACAGTGGCATTGCTCAAGGCTCAGCCTGTTCCCAGCTAACGATCCTGGAGCAGGGAGAGTCTGAAACCACAATCCCAGAAAGGAGATAAGAGCCTGAGCATCCGAAAGACAGAGACAAGCCTGAGAGAGGGGTGACCCAGAGGGAGACAACCTGGAGTAAGAGAGAGTATTTCTGGACAGAGCCTCACATCTATCCTGGGCATGCCGTGCATGATATGGAATAGACCATTGGCCAGTTTGAGTCTCAATCCTAAACCTAAGGTCAAATCCTGGGCTAGTAACTGGAGCTGTGCTTCCTCCCAGCTTCTCCTGCCCCTGCAGACACTGGCCCAGCAGAGAAGCTGGAAAGTCCTTGAGTGTCCTGGCATCAACTCTAACCTTCGGTATGTGATCAGTTTTTCCTCAGCACAAATCCAAACACAGCCTCTCACTAGCTACTGTGAAGAAAGTTAACTCTGTCCCAGCCAAAATTAGGACAGTCCCTTAGAATATGCTGGGACGATCTCTCTGAGTCACTTGGTGTTGCTGTCATGGTGCTGGGAACAGTCGGAGAGAAGGGAAAGGCTTCTCTCTTCCCCCCTGCCAATGTTCCCAGCCACCCAGATAGAAATCACATTCGAAGGTGTCTTTTCTGCCCTGCTTGCATCTCTTCCTGCTTTTCCCACGGACAAAAAGTGCCATTTCCCAGCAGAAAGCCTTGTCCATGGAAAGCTGTGGAGCACTGCTGATGTCACCCCTACCTTGGCACAGCCAAGTTTTAAGCTGAAAGAGGGGAGATTTAGATTAGATATTAGGAGGAAGTTTTTTCCTGTAAGGGTGGTGAGACACTGGCCCAGGTTGCCCAGAGAAGCTGTGGATGCCCCATCCCTGGAGGTGTTCAAGGCCAGGCTGGATGAGACTTTGAGCAACCTGGGCTAGTGGAAGGGGTCTCTATCCATGGCAGGGGGGTTGGAACTAGATGATCTTTAAGGTCCCTTCCAACCCAAACCATTCTATGATTCTGTGATTCCCAAGCCCTCAGCAGAGCAGGTTGAGCTCCAGCCCTGGACCACCTTCAACAGAGGGTCGTCCAGGCAGCAGTCCCAAAATAAGTCCGAAAAGGAACATGCTTCGTTCCTGCTCTTCCCTTCTCCTTTCCACATCCCAAGCATGTCTGGGATAGGAAAACCCCATGTCCTCTCTGAAACCAGCTTCTCCAGCCAAGTTAAAATCTTTGGGACCTCACAGCATCACCACTTTTGGGGTGTATCATTGCTGTTAAGACTTTGGTGGCTTGCATCCGTAAAATCAGGCACTTGGAAAGCTGTGGGTAAATGCATAGCATCTCCCAGAGGAGGTTAATATTTTTTTAATAGTATTTTGACATGGAATAATATTTTGATACAGAAAAGGAAGTACCAACACATCCTTCTTTTCCTTTAGCAACATGTTGGTGCCACCTGAAGGAGCTCAGCTCTGGGAACCCGTGCTTCCCACAGGGTTTTTGCTACTTTTCCCGTTTGTCTCTTTTTTATTCCCTTGCAGTGCAAGAAGAAGCACACGCTGGTTTGCCCCGACTTTGCCAAGAAAGGTGTCTGCCCCAGGGGTGCCCGGTGCAAGCTGCTACACCCGCAGAAGAAGCGTCATCTGAGAGATGCAGAAGATGGGGACCGCAATGACCCACCCTCCAAGTGGAGAAGGGTCAGGGAGGAGACAGGCAGGTAAGAAAGAGCAGAAGAAACTCTCCTCCTGTGGATTTTTCCTCTTCCACATGTGTATCCATTGTTTATTTTAAGATGTGGGTCACTGTGGTGCCTTCTTGGTAGAGCCATCATGGCCAAGAGGGTTGGGCAGAGTCTGTGCTCGACGGAGGGGTCTCCAGGCAGAGCTCATGGAGAAAAAAGAGAGGGTAGCTCATATCTTGCTACCCTATGCATGCCATTGGAGCATGGGTCTCTTCGCCCTTAGAAATGTGCTGCCCATGTCTTCACCACCTCCAGGTATCTCCAAGGCTTTTGTAGACCTTCCTTCGGGGAGATGGCGGAGCCTTGATGGAGACTCCACCACTAAAACTGGGTACAGCTTGTCTATAGCTCTGTGGGAAGCTGGAAACCATCATCCCTCTTCTCTCTTCTTCATCTCAGTGGTGGAGAGAAGAGCTGAGCTCTTGATGCGGGGTGGAAGGACTCACCATTGGGGCTGGACTCAGCTGCCTGAAGAAACAGAGATGGGTATGCGCTTGGAGACACAACAGGCTTTGTAAAACTGTTTGGTGCCGGGTTGGGTCTTTGGTTAATCCTTGGAAGTTCTCTGAGCTCTCTGATGCTTTTGGGTGCTGGGATGGAGCCATAGGCTGATGATGGACACGTTGGTCCTTGTCCCCACAAGGTTGGCACACCCTTGCCTTCCTCTGCCCTCCTCCCCAAGCCCTGCCTGCAAAATGGCCACATCCCAATGTCATTAAAATTAAAACCAAATTAAAATTTGGCTTTAAAAACCAAAATCTAAAAGTCCTGCTTAGCGGGAGGAGAAAATACCGACTTGGATGTTTGGCTCCTCCATGGCTCTTTGCAGCAGGACGTGGGGGTGAAGGTGGGATGAAAATGGGGGGGATCTAGGAGCTGTGTTGGTCTAGTCCATGCTCTTACTCAGTCCTAGGTCTCATCCTGGCCCTGCCTTGTAAGGTAGCAGACGGGGGTGAGCGCTCAGCGGGCTCTCCGAACTTATCCCAGATGACAGAAGAGCCTTGGAATGACACCCAGCTCACATCCCCAGTGTGAATGAGGTGTAAAATAGCTCCTTGCTCTTTTTGGTAAGGAGGCATGAGAGCAGGGCTGGGTGGCCCTGAGATACCCCCCTCCCATCCCGGGGCTGGCTCCTGGCATCCTCCACGGGGGAAAGGAGCACACCCGAGCTTGGAAGCTGCTCAGGAGGGGTTTTTTTTTCCCTTTATTGGCACCGTTATCGGAGATGTCGAACAAGCTGAAGTGTCACATTAAGCTGGGCTCAGGAGGAGGAGGGCAGCAGGGCTGAAGCCAAGCCCAGCGGGGCATCTCCAAACCATCCCTGCTCCCCACGTCCTCCATCTCTCCTCTCCTCCGTTTGCTCTGCCCAGCTGGTACCCAAAGGGCAGTCCAGCACCTCTTTGAGCATCTGCAGGGAAACACAGGGCAGGGAATCCAGCTGGGGAGGGAGAAACTCTGCCTACATCCAAGCTGGCTCCCAGGAAATCAGAGATGGAGCCCAGGAAGCCTCTGTGTGTGACTCTGGTGATTTACCCCAGCCTCATCCGTTGCACATGATGGGTTAATTTTATTTTTTCTTTTTTATTTTTTGCCTCCTGCAGAAATGATCCAGCTCAGCTTCACGATGATGGAGAAATACCCGGACCCTCTAGCGCAGAGCAAGAGGTAAAATTTTGGAAAGAGGCATGCACCTCGCCAACCAGCTGGCTGCAAAAGCTGCCGTCCTTCATCTCCCTCCAGTCCCCAGCATCTCCTAGTGACCAGGGCTGCAAAGTGGAGAAGGATGAGGATGAGTCGGAGGATGAGCCAGGTAGGATGCACTCCCTCTGCTTTTGCTCATGCGTGCTCTGAGCTGCTCCTGCTCATTATTCCCCGGCTCTGCTCTCCGTAGGTTTTGGTGGGATTGGTATTTGCTAAACCAGTTATGCTTAGAGCTCAAACTGGGGTGGTAACTGGGATTTGCCTCTCTGGTCACGCAGTGGCATGAGCATCTGGCTCTGCTCCCAAAACCACACAGTAGGATTTTCTCCCCATCTTTTATCATCGGTTCTTTCTTTTTTATTCTATAAATTGTTGGATGATGAATCCAGTCTTGTTCCTGTAGCGGTCGGTCCCCAGTATGAGGGTGTTTCAGAGGGATGCAGTGGTGCTCTGCCTTATTGCTGGACCCACAGAAGGCTTCTACCTCTGGACCATCCATCAAATGTGTTTCCTGGTGTGAAATAGCTTCAAAGCTTTGAAATAAAATCATCCCTGGTGGGATGGTAGGATGGGGTGTTTGCAGGTTGCAGGTTCGAAGGAAGAGTTGTGTTCATCTGAGATCATCTGCTTTGCTTTTTTTATTAAAAGGCAGGGAAAGAATCTTTGGAAATTGGTAATATTTTTGGAAAAAATCAGTTTTAGGATGAGGACACTTCTTACTAACTTAGCCACGTGAAAGCAAACAGCTTCTGCCTCAGCATTCTTTTTTTGTTTTTGGAAAAGTTCAGGGAAATGTCACTTCAGCTGTTTGAAGTGACTGAAGGAAAAAAAAAGAAAAGAGGGGAAAATTGTTGAAATGATGAGAAGAAATGTCTTTGTTTCTCTGAAAAGACTCTTGTGGTGGAGTTTAGCTGCATTTCTGTTCTCCAACAATTTCCTTAGTTCTTCTTCTCCTAATTCAGCTCCTACACCTGGAAAATCCCTTAATCACCAGCAGCTCTGTGGGTAGGGACAGGACTTTGGGGAGCTTTGGGAATGCATCCACAGGAACAGAAATTATGGAGATGGTGAGGCAGAGATTGTGCTTCATCCTTCCCAGCACTGGGTGGGAGGTTTTTAATCAGATGATGCTTTATGCTTTCTTTTTCATCTCCCATCCTTTGCTGGAAGGATGTGCAGCATCTCCTGGGCACCGTTGCAGGAAGGGAAATTAAAATATTTTGTGGCAGTGATGATGAAATACCCTCTGTCAGCTCGGCTGGCACAAGATGTGGCTCAGGATGAGCCGAAGGGCTGGAGCATCCCTCCCCATCTTCAGTTTTGTGCCTCCTCCAACCGAGCATGCAGCCGGAGGAGGATCCCACTGGGAGAAGGGATTAATTCAGCACAGAAAGCGGGGCTGGAGCATTTTCCCGGTCACCAATAAGTGGGTTCCGAGGATCTGCAAGGCTTTGCAAGGCTTGACCACGAAGCATTTCAAGCCGGGGAGGGCTGAGATGCCTCAACACTGTCGTAAAGAAAATTACCAGGATTAACAGCATATTCCTGAAGTCACAAGCGAGAGGGTGCACTGTCAGACTATTACACGATGGAGACAACTAGGGATCATTCCGGCTGGGAAAGCTCCTCTCCGTGACACGGGGTGAAGCTCTCGGCTTCAATTTCCAGGGATTTTTTCCCCTCGCATACCTCCCTCCTTCCCTCTTCTTTGCCCTGGTTCAACTCCCTTTTGATCTGGGCAGTGGGGCCAAGGAAGCGTTCTCAAAACAGCGGCTTAATCGGGTTTTTTTGTCGCTATGATGAAGATGGAACAATTAATCCATGGACAAGAAAGCTGTTGAAATGCCCCGGATTGCACTTGGTAGCTTGGAGTAACTCGATCAAAGGGTCAGAAGCATCATCCTGGCAGTGAGAGCATCCTTTTCCTCTTAACTCCAGTTTGCATATTGAAGGGAGGATAATTTCCAGGCATTTTGGATGAGAGGATGAACAGAAGGAGCTGATTCGGTCCAGGGATGTTGGGAGGAAGGCACTGGGGAGCTGGCGGGTACGGTGTCAGCGTGCGCATCCCTCCATGCTCCTTTGCGTAGGGAACACATGGCATCAGGCAAGGAGATGCTAGAGGATCCGTAGGAAAGGAAAACTGGGCAGGAATTGCAGATGGCTGGAAAATCATCTGATGATGAAACAATTTCCCTGTCAAAGGGATGCAGCGATCACGCGCGGTGAGTCCGAGGCTGAGGGTGCTCTTTGATGCCTGGGTTTGCCCATGCCTGGCTCTGGGGTACGTTTGGCAATTAAAGTCTCATCTGAACACAAAAATTAAGGGATTTGGGGGCACAGCAGCAGTCGGGGACCCCCATAACCTAACGGGAGAAAAGGAGCCCCAACCACTAACAAACCATCGTCTTGGGAGGGCACAGGATGAGGCCATTGATGCTGCCAAAGGACCAAATGTTTCACGGTGGCCAAGTCACCAAAACTGGTGCCTAGGAGCTTGAGATGCTGTTTTGAGTGAAGCAGGTGGTCAGGATGAGTCCTTACATAGCTCTGGGTAGTAGCTGGTGTCTGTGATGGGGTTTGGGGATCTGCAATGGGGTTTGGGGATCTGCGATGGAGTTTGGGGGTCTGCGATGGAGTTGGGTGTCTGATGTGGGGTTTGAGGGTCTGCACCTTCACCGCTGCATCCTTTGTACTGAGGATAATATTCAGTTTCTGGTCATAAAGCCTGAAGGTGACACCCAAATTGGCGGGGTAGTAAATAAGGAGGACAGGTTATTATTATGGAGTGAGCTGAATTGCTTGGTTAAATGGTCACAATTTGAGAAAATGCTCTTTTAATACTGGTAAATGTAGGAGGAACAAAGGAAAAAACTCTGTGTGCAGGAGGGATGGAGTGGGGGCTTGGCGATGACCTTTAAGGACCAATACGGGCAACAGCATCGGCTTGTGGGGTCTCAAAGGGGGTCTGCAGACTTGGGAGATAGAAAAAGGGGTGATGTGATCTGCATGTCATCCTCCCATGAGGAGGGTTCCCAAACTGCAAGAGGAACCTTGTAATTTCGGGTTGGAGGAGTAATTTGAGGGCACTGGTTCTTTCCGAGCATCCTCCAAAAAAAACATGGAGAAAGCAAATTGCTTCCAGCTGAGCATCCCAGCCAGGAAGGGTGGGCTTGGTGACATCCCATCTTTCACCTCCTTGTGTTCTTCATCCAGGAGGGCAGAGCCAGAAGGAGAACGGGCTCTCTTACCCCTCCAACACCCGTTTCCAGGTAATGGGCTTTTCCATATTTCACCTTCCAGTTAAATAGCCTGCGCTGGAGCCTAACTCGCCTCCCCGCGCTAATTGTAAGCGAGCGCACCAATGCAAACCATTCCAATCGAGTGCTAATTTAATTAGAAAGCACCCATTTTAGTTAATTTGTTCGAGAAGATCACTGAAAACTCCTGGAGAGAACAGATGTTCCCCTCTCCCCCGATGAACATTCAGGGGTTTGTAAATGGCTCTGCTCAGCCTTGTTTAGGAGAGAAAAGAGGATTTTATAGCTGCAAACGACCCTTTCTGTAAACATTTTACAGCTCTCTGCACGTTTGAGTGACGATAAACCCCTAGCAACTCGGCGGGCTGCAAATTTGCGACCATACGGCTATCATTTTATTGTCATATTTCACGGTTGTAACGTTAATGGAAGATGCTCGCTGCAGTCTTTTTTAACGGCTCCGCTGAGCACGCTCAAAACGCTTTGGCTTTGAAGGAATTCGTGGAGGTGCAGCACTTCTGGGTTTGTTTACAGCTTTCACTTTTGGAGGAATAACTTTGGAAATGCAAATTTTTTCCCTTTCTCCATTGGGTCTGACCCATGCTTGAAAGATGCCTCCAACAGGGCATGAGGCTGCAGGGGTGGGTAACCTCTTAGTGCTGGATCCTGGTCCAACCAGTCCCAGCTCCTGGAATTTAAGAGAAAACCGGTGCTGCCAGACTTCCACGTGGATGCGGTCAGTCCCCAAGGGTCCTGTAGGGTCTCCACAACTGCGACATCCCCTTTAGTGCTGCTTCTCCCACCAGCTCTTTGATCCAAAACTTATTTCAGAGCCAGGTGAAGCAACCAACCCTTTTGATGGGTGTGAGCCAGCGACAGAAGATGCCCTGGAGCCTTCCAGAGAACATCTGCGTGGTTGGGGATGGAGGGCTATGACACAAGGGAGTTGTCCTTTGACAACAGGAGGTGGCATCTGCTGTCAGTTTTGACCCCAGTGGGACTTAGTGCAGGTTCCTCCTCTTGGTAGGTTCATGGAGGTAATGTTTTTGTGGATAAAATACAGGGAACTGGTTTTTCTGTATGGTCACAAACATAGAATCGTAGAATCATAGAATAGTTTGAGTTGGAAGGGACCGTGGAGGTCATCTAGTCCAACTTCCCTGCAGTAAGCAGGGACATCTTCCACTACATCAGGTTGCCCAGAGCCCCATCCAACCTGACCTTAAATGTTTTCAGGGACAGGCATCTACCACCTCCCTGGGCAACCTGTTCCAGTGTTTCACCACCCTAAGCATAAAGTATTTTTTATTATATCTAGTCTAAATCTCTCCTCTTTTAGTTTAAAACCATTACCTCTTGTCCTAACATCTCCTTGTACATCCTGTGCTCCAACACCTGTCATTTTGCTGGCCTCGACTGAACTCACTCCAGTACGTCCATGTTGTTTGGTACTGGGAAGTCCACAGAGCTCCACGTGTGGTCTCGCAAGTGTTGGATTTCAAAATGCTACCAAATTAGTCTGATCCTGAAAAGCACTGCTAGTGAAGCATTTAGGACAGACCTCAGTGCTGAACTAAGGCTTCTTCATGATAAATCTGAAGCTTTTGTTTATCTGGGTAGACAATTTTTTAGATAGTTTTCTTATATTGACCCATTATCCCCTGTGCACATTCGGGGACAGTCTGGCTCCATCTTCATAGAATTAAACCTGTCCAACCTCAACAATAAGGTCCAGCTCATCGTGTCGCTGCTGGTGATGGCTGGGAAGTCAAGGACACGTGGCTGAGGATGTGTCCTGTGGTGGAACCTTTTAGGAAGCTGGTAGGAGATGGCAGGAGCAGGTGGAGGCACTTTTGATGGTCATAGTGAGAGCTCACAGGAGTTACAGGACTTCCCAGAACCATAGAATCATAGAATCATTAACCATAGAATCATAGAATCATCCAACCGTCAACCCAACACCACCTAACCCATTAAACTATGTCCTGAAGCACCACATCTACACGTTTCTTGAACACCTCCAGGGATGGTGACTCCACCACTTCCCTGGGCAGCCTGTTCCAATGCTTGAGATCATCATCAGATGATACCAAGGGAACTAGGACAAGCTAAGGAGATGAAAGACAGGAGGACACCAAGCTCTGGTGGAAGCAAGGAAAGGAAAAGGGACTTAGGAGCATGCCTGCTGCACCTCATTGTCCTTAAATCAGCCTTCCCATCACTGCCTTCCCCTGAGGTCTTCTGCTTTCATAGGATGATTTAGCTGGAGCAGGAAATCTCCATCTTCCTTCCTGATGGTATCCATGAAATCTCCCTGTCTCATGGTTCATCAGCCATGAGGGTTCTGTGGTGGTGTGGACCTCCATGGTACCTTCCTGACTCTTCTGGCACCTGGCAGATCTTTCTTGTCCCAGAGAGGGTGATCCACGCACCTGGCAGGTGGTGATGGCCATTTTCCTGTGAGGGTGGTGAGACACTGGAAGATGTTGCCCAGAGAAGCTGTGGATGCCCCAACCGTGGAAGTGTTCAAGGCCAGGCTGGATGAGGCTTTGAGCAACCTGGGCTAGTGGAAAGTGTCCCTGCCCATGGCAGGGGGTTGGAACTCAGTGATCTTGAAGGTCCCTTCCAACCCAAACCAGTCTGTGATTCTATGATTTTATGGGATGCTCCTGTGCAGGCCCTGATCTCCCCACCTTTGCTGTCTCATCCTGCTGCAGGTAGATGCTTCCCTCACCAGCTCCCCGGCCAACGCACGCTCCGTTGGGTGTGCAGGAAGAGTTTAACTAGAGAGCATCAAAACTCTTCCATATCCGTATTAACAAACCTCTAACAAAATTGCTTTTTCTAATGCAAAAATACATCAAGCTGCAGGTAGCCGGCTGCACCCATCCCTCGAGCAGGACAACGCCCATCAGTCTAATTGGTTTCCTGTTAATGGGCTTGATCTCCTCGGTCGTTAGCAATTGCATCTTCTCTTCCTGAGTCAGCAGGTCCTTAGGGGTTTGGGGGCTGTTTGGTGGAGGTCCCTGCAGTGGGGACGTTTCGATTGCATTCGTGGACCTTGGATACTGATTTCAGACATCTTCTTGGTCATGGGTGCTTAGGCTGGATGTTAGAAAAAAATTCTTCACTGAAAGAGTGATCAAACATTTGAACAGGCTGCCCAGGGAAGTGGTTGAGTCACCATCCCTGGAGGTGTTCAAGAAATGTGTAGATGTGGTGCATCGGGACATGGTTCAGTGGGTTAGGTGGTGTTATGTTGATGGTTGGACTTGATGATCCTTGAGGTCTTTTCCAACCTTAATGATTCTATGATTCCTTCCCAGCCTGGAGAGACAGACGAGTTGGTACTCAGGCTGGTGGAACTCACCAGGGGGAAAATCCCTGGAGGATCTTGCCCATCTCTCTGCAGCGATGCCTTGTATCTGGCAGCTCTTGCCTCCATCCCTCCATCCTTCCATCTCCATCCTCTCCTAAAGACCTGATCCTGCTGTAGCACACCATCAGGCTTTGGGGTGCTGCAGATAACACTGGATATTGTTGAAGGCTGGGATTGGATCTCCTCATGTCTTGGTGGCTCTGAGAAAGCCCAAAAGTCAGAAACTTCACTATCATTTAATTTCCTTATTGCAAAGTGGCCGATTTATTGAAACTTCCAGTAAAACCAGTGAGTGCTGTGACTTTTTCTAATTGGGTTCTCGCTCTGAATCAGAATCATTTCTTGTCCCACAAAAGGATGTCGAAAATCATCTTCTCTGATTTACTTTCTGCCTGGACCAAGCCACCTGCACATTTCCAATCTTCTTCCCTTGTCGATTTGCAGGCGACTTTCAGACCTGCCAAGTCTCACTCCTTTGCCAGGACTGAAATCTGCTGCATCCATATTAATTTTTTACTTGTTTTTTTTTGATTCTCGTCCACCTGTGATGGAAGGTCTGGAGACCAGGGTTTTTAGACTTTGCTCAGGATTTCTGAAGGCTCCTCTCCTTCAGACAACTGCCACTGGGCAACCCTGTTGTTCTCCTCCTGAGTTATTTAATGACCTCAAAAGAGCTCTGTGAGATGGTGAAATCCCATCTTCTTGTGGATGTCCCATCCCTGGAGGTGTACAAGGCCAGGTTGGATGAGGCTTTGAGCAACCTGGTCTAGTGAAAGGTGTCCCTGCCCATGGCAGGGGGGTTGTAACTTGATGATCTTTAAGGTCCTTTTCAACCCAACCCATTATATATTTCCATGAGCTCCAGCTCACCAGTGAAGGACAGATGTGGTGTCACCATACATCTTCATGGTCAAGTCACCATGTACCACCAGACCACAAAGCATCTCTGCCATGCCCTCAACCCAGCAAAGTCCCTCTCCCACCACTGAGGCTCATGGTTGGTTTTCTGGTGTTTTTTTCTTCCAAAAAGAAGGAATTAAGGAGAAGAGACATGGAAAGGACATCTTAGCACAGATGTCTTGCTCTACAAGCATGGCAGGAGATGGGCACTGCCAGGCAGTGGTGGGACATCTCATCCCGCACGTCCCTGCTTCAAACATCCCGTTTAGGAAGCAAGAAAACGTCTGAGCATTTTTGCTTCTGGACAAAGCTTCTGACATCCCAGCCTTGATGTTTCTATCACTTGAGGGGCAGAAGGTCTGGGTGGAATAGCAGTAAGATGAGTTTTTGGGGCAAGTTGTCTCACTGGATGGATTTGGTTCAGGATCAAGCCAAGGAGGTACAACCCCCCCAGCTGCTTTTTCCATGTGAAAAAACATTTGTGGAAAATTCTGGGGCTTAGCCCTTGCCACCAGCCTTTCCATCCTGCCTTTTGTTCTTGGGATTTTTAAAAAAGTAATAATAATTTTAATTTATTTTAAAAAGTCATCTCACAGCCTAAGTTTCTCTGGGAGCTGACACAGCCAAGCACTTTCGCTGTGAAAGGAAAAACCGTTTATAGGGAAAACTGAGCCTCTGGGCTCCCCCAAAGCAGCCAGGAAGGGGTTAAGGGCTATTTTTCCATTGGGAAAGGGGGAAAAAGGTGTGTGTGGAGTTTGGAGGATTTCTCCTCCTGGTTTTAAACATCGAGCATCCGTCAGGGAGATGCTGGGATGAATCTTGGAACTCCGAGTCGAGGGGAAACTTTGGGGCTTGGGTATTTTCCATCCAGGATGTGGAGCATCTCCAGTTGCCTCCCATCTTTGCATCTTGGGGAGAAAAGCAATTTTTAAAACCTCAGAAGTTGAAGGCAGTGGGCAGAGAGAGGATCTGGGGACAAGGACCAGACCCACATCCTTTTATCCCCCGTCTGAGGGGATTCCCCACTTTTCAATTCCTTTAAATCCCCCTGTATCAGCATGTGGATGAAACAAATTTTGTTTTAACTTTCCTGTCGGGTGTGCAGCTGGAGCCACTCGGCTCATCAGCATCTGGGGGAAGGCCAGGTTTTATTGAAAAATATAATGGTGCCACCTGAAGTGTGATTTACTGCACTGTCCACTCCTCGGACTTGATAATATATTTCTATTAGATTTCTTTCTTTTCCTTTCCTTCTCCTCACAAAGAGTGGCAAGTTTCTCCATCTGCTTGACACCTTCTTAGGCTTAGGCAAAATAAATGTTGATTTTCATCAGGAAGAAGAGCGCTGGAAGTCCTAATTCTCCAGCAAGGCTGATAAGCTCAGCAAAAGCCACCCCGGCTTTCACTGGAAAACTCGTGATCCAATCCCAGTTCTTCTTTTTTGGAAGCAGTTCAATCATTGTAATGAAAAAAAGGGGTTTCTTAGCCCGGCTTTCGCTAACTAGAAATTATATACCTGGTTCTTGGAAGATGGATTGCGTGGCTGCAGAAATGCAGAGAAGAAAAGGGAGGGGAGGGAGTGAAGGCGCGCAAGATGCGACCCAAGATTGATCACACCATTTGCAGGATCTCCCATGCACAAAAAGCGGAAAATGTATTTTCATTTGCTGGGGTGGGTTAAGCAACACCCCTGTTTTCTCTAGGTCCCCCCCTCCCCAGGCTTTCACGACTGGGGTGTTTCAGAATGTGGTGTTCACCCATCCCTGGATGCTTCCCGCGGGATGAACCATCCACTATTCCATCCTTTCCGTGAGCAGCATCTCCCTCCATCCAAGGTGAGAAACTGGACCAGTTTAGTACTTTTACAACCTGTTTTGGTTTTATTTAATTTTTGCTCTCTTCAGTTTTTTGAGGAAGACATTTGGAATCAGGTGTGGATGCTCTGAAAGCATCTCAGCTCCCTGCAACCCTGTACCGAAGTCGGGAAGCTAATTACGGTTCATTTAAAAATCACCTTTTTTTTTTTCCCTCAAAAAAAAAAGAAAATAAATCTGTATTTCTACTTCTGTAATCATATTTATTTTGAATTGCAAAGCATGGGTTCATGCTGCTGCGTGGATATTAGCTAATGAAGTTTCCTCGAGGGGGAATTGAGCCATTTCCACCGTTTTTCTTGGACTGCTGCCACAGCTGCTGATGGGTCAGGAATGAGGAGATGCTGATTTTGACCCCTTGGGGCTGATGGGCAGCAGCTCTGCTGGACCCTAATTCCAGCAACCAAGGCAAGATTTGGAAATCCCAGGCTGGAAAAAACCACCTGGCTCGATGCAAAAGGGATATTTGGGGTCAGCTGGAAAATTAAGAGGGTGGTCTGAGGCCAGGCAGGGTGTGATGGTTGTCTGCTTGCTTGTTCCCCGAAGCCAAATTTGGCTGCGTCGCCGGTGACTAATAGCCAAGTCTGTCGTGGCTGCTGTGCGGCCCTCTGATGTATGGGTATTATATTAAGGGTGGAAAGGTGCTAAATGAGCCCTCTTTATTTTACATAAATTAGCTCAAAAGCTATGTATCACTGCCATGGCGGCTTAGACTCCAAGCAAGTTTGTTTACCCAAGTTTAAAAGGAAAAAAATACTCTTGGTGGCTCCCCGTTGTCAGATGCTGCTTGGGATCCTCACCCCTCCTGACCCAAAACCTTCTCCTTTGGGCTTTCAAGACTCCTTGAATGTATCCATGGTCCCACCTTCGCATTCGGCATGCAAAGCTGCTCAAAGATGCCCATGGTCCCACCTCTATGTTGGGCATCCAAGGCTGTTCGAAGGTACCTATGGTCCCACCTTCACATTGGGCATCTGAGGCTGCTTGAAGGTGCCCACAGTCCCACCTCCACACTGGGCATCCAAGGCTGCTCAAAGGTACCATGGTCCCACCTCCATGTTGGGCATCCAAAGCTGCTCAAAGGTGCCCATGGTCCTACCTCTGCTTTGGGCACCCAAGGCTGCTCGAGGGTGCCCATGATCTCATGTCCGTGTTGGGCATGCAGGGCTGCTTGAAGGTGCCCATGGTCCCACCTCTGTGTTGGGCATCCAAAGCTGCTCAAAGGTGCCCATGGTCCTACCTCCGCTTTGGGCACCCAAGGCTGCTCAAGGGTGCCCATGATCTCATGTCTGTGTTGGGCATGCAGGGCTGCTTGAAGGTGCCCATGGTCCCACCTCCTCAGTGGGCATCCAGAGCTGCTGGAAGGTGCCCATGGTCGCACCTCCACGTTGAGCATCCAAGGCTGCTGGAAAGTGCCTGTGATCCCACCTCTGTGTTGGGCACCCAAGGCTGCTCGAAGGTGCCTGTGGTCCCACCTCCATATTGGGCATCATCCTTGGGAAGCGTGATGCAGCACGCCAACACTGGGCTTTTGTTGAAATGTGGGCAAATTGTATGCTCCTCATACAGAACTTCTAGATGGAGTTTGGGCTGGATTCCCTCCACCTCCTCCATGACCTTCTCCACCTTCTGTAATCCCAAGCAAGAGGGCACATTTGCCACTAAGCCTCATTGCTCAACAAGCTCTTGGTCCTTTTTATCTGGGAAACCTCCTCCTTTTCCCATCCACATTCAGCTCAGTGTCTTCTTGTCACCCAAGTGGCCACCATGCTCCTGCCCACCCCTCAGTCTGGTAAAACCCTATAACCACCTCTCCGACCTTGCACAGAGGGAAAATAGGAGAAACTCTGCAGAAAGGCAAAATTGGAGAAACTCTGCAGAAATGCATGTCCAGTGTTGTAGTTGAAATGGAGCAGGACTTCACGCCATCCACCCTAGTCCATGAGGTGGATCCAGGCTTGTCCTGCCAAGAGGTCACCTCCCAGAGGCACTTCACGGGCTTTCAGGTTTACACAAGCATCTGGGACCCTCTTTAGGAGAGGCACAGTGTTCCACCAAGCAGAAGTCATCACCTGGAACATCTTGGGAGGATGCTGGGGGTGGCTGAAAACAAAAAAAAGCCTTCTGCCCCAAATATTTTTGCATTCTTTGGCGTAGCCAAGATGCTGAAAAGCATCATCTGAGCCCTGGGACCTGAGACATAGGACCTGGCCAATATCTGTTTGTTGGTAGCAACCTCTCAGGAGCCTTGCCCATGGTGTTGGGCTTCCCCAGCTGTCCTGGTTTAGCTGGGACAGAGTTAACTTTCTTCGCAGAAGCTAGTGAGAGGCTGTGCTTTGGATTTGTGCTGAGGAGAAGCTGATCACATACTGATAGACTTGCTGCCAGGACAGCCAAGGACTTCTCAGCTTCTTTGCTGTGCCAGGGTCTGCAGGGGCAGGAGAAGCTGAGAGGGAGCACAGCCCCAGTTACTAGCCCAAGATTCAACCTCACGTTTAGGACTGAGACACAGATTGGCCGATGGTCTATTCCATATCATGCACGGCATGGCCAATATATAGATGAGGAACTGTCCGGAAGTGCTCACTCTTGCTCCGGGTCATCCTCTCTTGCTCTGGGGTTGTCTCTCTCTGGGTCATCCCTCTCTTGGGGTCATCTCATTCTCTTGGTTGGCTCTCGGTCTCGGACACTCAGGCTCTTATCTGCTTTCCAGGATTGCAGTTTTCTTCTCCAGGATCATTAGCTGGGTGTGGGCTGTGCCTTAGTCATTGGATGGGGAGCAGTATCACTGTCTATCACTCATTTG
>NW_010123391.1:0-12010 GCF_000699245.1 Pterocles gutturalis
CCTTTCCCTTTCCCTTCCCTTTCTTTTCCCATGGCTTATGGGATGAAATATCAGCACCTTCCTGCCAAGGTTTTTCACCACAATCAGCCCAACAATTCAAATGCCTGTTTTAGGAATTTTCCATTTCTGCCTGGTTGTAGTGAATCTTATTTGTTGTGTCTTCATTTAATTCAGCTTCTGAATTAAGTTTGACACCATCCTTCTGTAAGGTACGCAGCCTGGTGAAGGAGGACATCATGAGCCAACAGTGGCCTCAGTAAAAACTGGAGATGTGCTGCATCTTCTAGGGCTGCTTGCTGATGTTTGCCACCTTTCCCAGCTCCCTGTCTGGCAGGTGCAGCTCTCTGTCTGCAAGTATCGACACCAAATACATGCTAGTTCTTTTCTTTTATGGAATAACTCCAGGAGCCACAAGTATTCTAGAGAATGAATGTTACTCATGTGTTGGGTGGGTTAAGTTTATGGTTTCCTACAGCTTAGAGATGGCAAATACCCAGCAAATTCCCTCCTCCTCTCCTGCGTGCTCTGTGTGCCGACTCCTACAGCTACTGATGATGTATCTTTGAACGCCTGCTGCTGTTTTCAGCAAAACAGTTAATCCCTGTGGGTGTAGCGGGACAGTTAGGGCAGGTTTGCTGGGATCTTCTCATGGCAGAGTTGAAAGATAAACAGAAGATTTGTAATGCCGAGCTGCCTTTGGAAACAAGTGAAGATTTTCCTCATTGAGTGCAGTATTGAGGCCATCACTTATGTCCACGACACACTGCTGCCTGCATGGCTGTGGTGGAAGGGGCAGAAAATAAGCAGCTGTTGCAATCCAAGCTCAGAAAGAGACAAGAATGTGCCAGCAGCCTGGTGTCACCTCTGGCAGGGCAGGACCACAGGCACCGCCTTGATGTGGTGTGACAGTCCAAATCCGTGGCTTCACGTGCGAGATGAAACCTGTGAAAGCAGTGCTGACACTGACCCTGCTAAACAAAACCAGAATAAAGCCCCTGCCAGTAATAGAGACACTAAAATGAGCATACACGATAAAAACCGAAGTGACAGGATTAAAGGAATGAGACTGATTGCTGGCAGTGGGTAAGGAACATTTTACTAAGCTGTCAAAAAATGGCATTCGAGGAAAGCAGCCATAAATGGATACAAATAAGGCTGCTGTAAAAATAATTAGTAAATATGTGGGAGGAGCTGATAGTAATTACTTGGATAGAAAATGGTAGAAACTGTATAAAATCAGTAAGAGAGTAAAGTGACTCAAGAACAACATTTCATGACTGTCAAAGTTCAAGAAGATAGTATTTTTGCTAGCATAGGAGGAACAGAAATAGCCTGAGCAATGACTGAATTAAAATGGAGAAGTCAATAACAACATGGGAGGGCAGAAATACCAGATCTCTCTATATGCACACAGAAGAACATCCAGGACACACACTGGATTGTGTAACGATAACTGAGTGTTTGCCCTCAATTCACCAAAACTTCCGTCCAAGGATGGCCGAGGAGGTTGTACTGGCCGCCTGCGTGTGCATCCTTGCAGCAACCCAGCTGCACGGGCAACGCACTGGAAATCTACAGCTCTCACTGTCCAAGAAAACTGGGGTCATAATCAGTGCCTGAGGTCCTGTGGCGAGCAGCTCTGTCAGGGCTTGAAACATCTGCCTGTAATTTAAGGGGGGGGGGGGAAAGTTTTTTTTTTGTCTTTTTTTTTCTGATGTAAATGTTTTTAGCCAGGTAAAAATTACTTGTGATAACAAGAATCTCTTAACATTTTTTGACATTTTTGTACCTCAGGAAAACTGCTCTATTGCCTTTTTTCCACAGTTGAAGCAGAGGAATAACAAACTGCCCAAGAAGAAAAGTCTGGGGTTAGTTTTGTATAGACACACCGTAATCAGTGCTACCCACTGCAGTCCATTTTCTGTCATGTCACCATTTAATCTAGTTTAGGAATACCTGAAATTCCTTTTTTTGCTAGAGATCTAGGGTGACCTTTCCCAAAAACAGATGAAGAGCAAAAAAATGGCTAAATCCCAGAGGTAACTGTGCAGTTCCAGTAAGGAGTTCATTGCAGATCACTTCATGTTCGTTGTAGATATTGAAATAGTTAAGACATAAACTGCCAGAGGTTCCAACACCTGGCAGTTACGTTTCCTGAATTTGCTGTATAGTTTATTGAAAACAGTCATGTTTTCATGTAAACTGAGAATTTAATAAGGACAAGAAATCTTATTTACTTGAGTAGACTTCACACCACAGTTCATCTCATAGCAGCCCGCACATCCAGAACATGTCTCTCATGGTCCACAACAAAGACGTGCTCATTTTAAGGGGCATCTCTGTAGGAAAGTAAAGAGGGAGGCAAACTAACGAGGGACAGCCCACGGCGTGATTCAGGCTGCAGCAGGTTCTCAGGGCAGCAGGGTGAAGGAGCTGTGCGCTACCTGCTGATGTGCCGGCATTCACACCCCAGCATGCCGATCACACGGAAATTTCTCCTGCGGGTTGGCACAGGTGCTGCTCCATCCTCTCTACGACACCTCCAGCGCCGAGGACTGTCCCAAGAGCATTTAACAGTCCCAGTGCATGGCAGCAGCTTGCTTGAGAGGGAACGATGGAGCCAAGCACAGGTTGGACACAGCTGAGCTGATCCGTGAGTGCAGTGGAGATAGAGAGGAGGAGTGCAGGTTTGGGTGGTGTGTGTTTCATTCACTGAGGGTTCTCTGTCAAACAAAAGAAAAATAATGAACAGGCCACATGCCTGCAGAGCAAGCCCGAGATCTGATGCAGGATCTGAAACAGTGCATTTCACGGGCATCACAGAAAGACGAATGTGTCTTTGCATTCTCCTGCGCAAAGCCAGTCCATGTTGTTTTCCGTAGCCTCTTCAGCAGTGTTTAGGAATAATGTTTCTTCTCATTTATTCCAGATAGGCAGCAGCTTTGTGCCCTGCCTGAAGCCACTCTTAGTTCTCACTCATGTGAAACACAGGTATTTGAAGTGTCCTTTGTTACAGTTTTCTCTCCTCTCCAACCTGAGGGAGACAGGTGGAGGAGCCGGGGAATCGGGAGAGGAGGATTCTTGGTGGGACAATCGCTGTGAAACCCAGTCTGTCTTCCTGGAATATCTCGGATCAATAGCTACTCAGAACAGCCTCCGGTGACAGATGGAGTTGCGTCCCCCTTCTCGGTCCCTTCCAGCCCGATTCCGCAGCGGGTGAGCCTTCCTCACCTGTGGGCAGGCTCCGTCTGCGAGCTGCAGCTGCTTACCACTCTCCTCTGAGCATGTGGAGACAAGCCGGCTGTCACAGCACCCAACAGGACTCTTCTGGAGGACACCACAGAGATTAGACTGATTCTTCTTTTAATTCCAGCCAAGCAAAGACCAAACACAAGCTGAGAAATAGGGAACACATCTGAAATGAATCTGTGATGTACTCTGACTTTACAAGAGAGGGCAGGAAACGGGAGGACATGCAGGGAAAGGGGTTGCTGGAGGTGGCACTGGGTGGTAGAAATAGCAAACACAGGAAGGAAAGCTGCTTAGCTTGTGGTGGAGACATCAGGGTGAGTGAGAGCTCCTGACAGTTTGTTGAGAATGGCAAGGCCCAGAGTTCATTAGATTTCAGCAGTGTCCAAGGAGCAGAAGGGTGATACTGCAACGCACAATAGTTAACAAGCAAGTTACAAGAAGAAAGCATCAGTTAATATCGCATGGTGCCCTGAAAAAAAAGACAGAATTGTAGGAAGCATCCTAGTTAGCCTGGCGTGCAAGACATTGCTAAAACTCTGTGTGCAGTGGTGAAAAAAATTCACATTTCTGAATGAAGTGTTGGGGAAGCAGGCTGACGTACTCGTGATGCAAGAGCCAGCCCCATCCTCACCACAGCCAACTGTTTGGGGCTCTCTTCCTCTTCCCTGCAGACCTGATGTGCTTGCACGGCAGGGTCTTCTGCAGGACTTGCTTTGATTTTGTATCTGAGAGAAAATCACAGTCAGACACACCATTCTGCTGCAGATGGGCTGTGCAGGAGGATGCTGCCCTGGCTCCCCATCACTGCTCATCCTTCCCTCAGCCCACCCTTTGTGTCTGCCACATCTTTGCACTTACCTACACCCAAAGTTATCTCAGTTAAAAAAGCTCCCCTGCCACTAGAATTATTTGTCCTTGGAGAAGGCTGGGCACGAGGCTGTACTGGGAGACAGGGGACCTGGTGCGGCTGCAGGTAGGACATCCCCAGTCCCAGATCCAACAGCCCCGTTTGCAATTCGCCTCAAATTTACCTAGTGCTCACCTGATGCCAGTCCTTTGCTTCAGGCAGCATACAGATGGGTGGTAACTGCGGGAAGACACAAGATTCCTTCCATTTGTCACGAGAGGACTGAGCTGGGCTCAGGTAGCACATGTTTTTCTATGCGCTTAGGAGGGATTGTTGGATGGTAATAAAATGATCAGCGTTTAAAGAATGGCTGGCCACATCCTCCACAGGTACAGACACAGCATCTGCAGAATCTGACCCATTTCCCTTCCAGAAAAATTGCAATTCAGCCCTATCTAATGACTTGAAATGTGTTTTGCAGGAGTGCTCCGAAAGGCGGATGCATGGGAGCATGTTCCCCACTTCTCCGTTCATCTGCTACTATGATGATGAATACGACATCAAGAGAAGAGCAAACAGATTGAAAAGAAAGGTTACAGGTACAGTGTACTTTGGGAGATCCTCCTGCCTTTCAGTTCTTTGAAATACTTTCTTCTGTCCTTGATGCTTTTAGAAGTACTGTAAGATTATTTTCACCTGTTAGGAAAATCTGTAGGGATTGGAACAGTCGGTGGTAACAGATTTGTGACTTTATTCATCTGGGTCTATCATGGAAAATGATTGTGTCAAAACCACTAGGTGGGTGTTGTCAGATGTTTTAATTCTAAAAAAATCCAGTGACATGAAAAATGCTATAAAGTAGCAGGAATAGGATTAAACTGTAATTTGTTAAGATTCTAGTCTGTTGACAGAGAAAAACCACTATGAAAAAATCTATCAGAGATTAATTTATTTCTAACTAACTTTGTATATACATAAGGAAAGCTGTGATGACTCAGGCAGTAATTTTTAGGTTTTCTGCATGGGTATTGAAATAAACTGCTCTGTTTTACAGAACTACAGGAAGCCGGCCTTCTGCCAGAACAGTCAGAGTTACCCTGGCAGGAAGAAAAACACGAGGGGCACAGCCATAGGAAAAAGAGCAAGTCTTGGAAGGAACATAGGAAACACAGCAAAGATGGGGATTGTCAGAAGAAGATGAAGAGGTCCTGGGCAGAGAAACACAGAGAAGGGAAACACAGAAGCAATGTTGGAATCGGCCACAATTTGGAGGAGGACTTCCCTAGAGGGTGTACAAGGCAAGCGTGGAAGGGCAGCAAAACCCACCACAGGTCTCTTTTCCAGGCATTCTCGGTCAGCAAGTCTGCGTATGCGCAGGAGCCTCTGGAAGGTGCTAAAAGGAAGAAGAAATGGAAAAAGCAGAAAGACACTAGTCCTGATATCAATGAGAATTTATTCCTCATAAAACAGAGAAGGAAGAAGTCCAAACAGAAATTCTGATGAGGAGGAAGTTGATAGGTAGCACTGGCATTACTGGGTCCAACTCTGCCTTCCGTTCGTTTTTTGTTCCTCTCTTAGCACTCTGAACTTGAGTCCGTCCCTGAACCAGGCAGGCAATCCCAGGCACCTGCACACACACAGTGTCCATCTCTGTTCCCAAGAGGGAGGTCTCCATCTGTTGTGAGCGGTTCGCCCAACAGGTATGCCTGAAATGTTTGTACTTTCATCAGTCCCAGAAAAGGCTGTAAATTTGTTTTCTTTGCTTGGGGGGTGGGGGAGAAAGGGTCCATTCTGGGGTTGGTAAGTTTTGTTTCTTCACTGGTGAGATGTTGCTGTGCCTATCGGAGCAGGATCTGCTGCATGGGAGCACAGTGCCTTTGGAACTGATGCTGCAGAGACTCTCATGTTAGAAAGAGTCAGGAAAGAGACCAGGGACCTGGACATAAAGCACGCTCCCCGCAGCTGCTCAGTCCTCTCCAGCATGCAGCTGGGCACTTTTTCACTTCTGTCCCTCCTGGAAGATGCTGCAAAGTCGTTGCCCTGCGCTTCAACATGTCAGTCTCCCACCTCGTGCTCCAGTGTAGTGTTGGGGATCCATCTCCTGCCGTGATGCAGCTTTTCATGCTAAGCACAGGGCAGCTCAGTGTGAGCCCCTTCCCTGTCTTTGCCAACTAGTCGGCACGGCAGGAGAGAGCGGCTTAGAAACGGAGCAGCGTTTACATCTCGAGTTAAATGTGTCCTTGTTCCCCTTGGCCTGGAAGTTGTTTAGAGTGATAGCAGAGTATGAAAAATGTACTTGATTCTAGACATACTGTGCTACAGTTTAATAAGTTTTTTAAAGACAGTTATTTTTGTACACTGGAGTTAAATAAGTGTGTTGTTAAAAGCTTTGTAAGAGTAAATGCTTCATCAGAGGAACAACCCAAATAAAACTTTACATGGGGATATTAAAACAATGTAGATTTGTTCTCTATTTTGTTGCATTACCAAGTATAACTAAAAACAGTGTCTGCCTCTCCTTCCTGAGCTGAAAATGCATCACCTCTGGCAAGAGATTTTCTGGTTTTGAAAAGGAAATTATCAATAATCCACTGACTCATGACCTACCCTTTACTATACCAATCCTTTTCCTAAACAATTGATAGTAACAGACAGCACAATTTCATAAAGGTGTGTGTCCTCTCTTAGTAACAAACGGGCCTTTGGCTATGGCTGTGTTTTAAAATCAGAAAGTATTTGTGAACTCTGCTAATGGAAGGGTGTCTGAGGAGGGGAAATGTGTACACTAGAAAAAAATCAGGACTGTCATTCTGCCAGTAGTATGCCATGCTGGTACTCCCTAAATTCATCAGCTTTTTGTTTGGCAAGGTTGCCAGTGAGAACATGGGTGTTTCAGTGACCGCATCGCCTCATCTCAGAGGCGTTTGGGGTAAAGCTACACCTACATAATACTTGGGAACCTAATGCCCAGCTTTTTGCTTAAGTGTGTCCTTGTTGGCAACTGAAATTTATTTTTCCTTAACTTCACTGATTACTTGATTGAAAAGTCCCTGATGATACTGAAAAAGTAAATCACTTTTAGCCCTCATAAAAAAAATAATAAATTAATTCTGCTCCTGAAAAGACCTGCCCCTAACACTGAAGCTCATCTCTTCCCATGTGCTGTGTGTTACATCCCTTTTCGTTTATCAATACCTGGTTCTATTTGAATAAAAGTCTCCCTTAGCCTTTAGCTGAACCAGCATGTGGACTGGTAGACAGGGTGGGAGGGTTGGTGTAGATTAAGTATTGAGATCAACTCCAACATTTCTGATGCATCAGTTTGGTGATGTGGCCAGCAAAGTTGTTACGAGGTGAGTAAATCTCTTCTCCGGAAGCCGCACCTTTCTGTGAAGAGCCACCAAGAGCTCAGGACACTGTGTCCCCTAACTCTTCCTCGGACAGAAGTGCTACGATGAACGGGATTCCCAAAGGCACCAGATTCTCCATCTGCAAGAGATGGATGGCTCGGACGTCAGGAGTTGCTGCTCCTTGGGGTATGTACTAAGCCTGTTCCTACTGCACACGGACAGCGTGCAGGGATGGAACATCTCTGCCCTCGTAGAGGGTGATGGCGTGACTGCTTCCAGAGGATGGCATCCCTGTGGGTGTCCTTCCTCCAGGGATAATGAGGAAGCATTCTGTAAGTACAGAAACAGGGAATGGACAACACCCCTCACCTGCGGGTAGGCAGATTTTAGGGAATCTTACCTCCCAGAACTCTTTTCTCCACTATTTTTGAAGCTAATATTCAGTAAGTTTGGGGGGTTTTTTTTAAGGTGAAAGTGACTCAGTGAAATTGTGGCCTCACCGCTCTTTTCACTGTACAATAGCGCGGTAAGGACCGGTCCATGCTCCAGAGAGTTGTCAGACCTTCCATGCCTCTCATCTACTGAAGAATATCAAGAGCAGGTCGTTCTCTGCTTTGCTCCCCAAAACTGTAGCAGCAGCAGTGTTTTCAATGATACCCAAGAGGCCATGGAGAAAACTCTGAACTGCAACAGCATCTATCGAGAGATCGCTGTGAGCCGTCAGCCCGTTTGTGAGGTGTTTGATGGGTGCCATCTGGGGTGCCATAAAAGAAATCAGACGGTCGCTTTTAGATGTGAAGGCCAGAAGAGCATTGTTGTCATGGCCACCAGCGCAGCCAGTGAGGAGAGGTTCCCCACAGAGACCTTCTCTGAGTCTCTAACTGCCCTTGTTCCATCATTCTTGTCCTCATTTTCAAAGGAATCTGCAGGGAAATAAAACTGCAATTTACTCCTTCTCCAAGATGTTACTCTGATGCTCAGTGGCTTCAGTCAACAATGTTTCACCTTGGACTCTAGGGAATTTCTGAAAACCAGTTGCATGCTGGTGAGCAAACGTGCTTGTCTTGGGCAGGTAATGGTGGAAAGCTCAGGCAAGGTAACTTACACAGGTGCTTGGGTGAAGCCCACAGAAGCCTGGTTGTAGACTGTGGCTTCTGGCAGCGATGGTCACAAGCATCAGATGATCCATATCTGGTGGAAGCGTCTCTGACTTTCCCTCCGAGTGCTGCAGCCACCCAGCCCTGCAGGTACCCAGACTGACTTTGGTAGATGTCTGGTGCTTGTGGCTGCAACACAGTGAGTAAAAGCACAGAGAAAGTGGGGTGTTTGGGACCGTGGGAAGAGAAAAAGATAAACCAGCAACGTTTGGAAGCAGTGGGGAGCTGGATGGAGGAATTTCCTCTAAAACCTTGCAGGTGAAGGGCAGGATGTGACTGCCGGGGGAGCAGCTCCTGGGATGAACATCAAGCAGCAAAGCTCTGGGAAAATAAACAAGATACAGCAGCAACATACACAAACGGGAGCAGCAACCACAAGTCCTTAGGTCATGGCAGGTTCAGGCATCGGCTCAAACACTGATTTACAGACAGCTGTGCGCATCAAGACAGAGCAAAGGTGCTCTGGAGGCCCTCCCGGAAAGTCAGGGAAGAATCAGGAGGTCCAGATAATGCAGCTGGCAAGGACAGACCGACATGAATGAGGATGTTTTGTTCTAGAGAAAAGCAGCTGGGTAAATAAGGTGCAAAGGAAAATGGCTGCTCTTAATAGGGGGGTGAGCAGAACAACAAAGAGCAGCACTTAAAGAACAGAACAGTGTAGCTGAGACACTAAGAAAAAAGACCTAAAGGTGGTAAAGATGAGAGGGGACCACATGGGTTGTCTGAGGAGAGCATGTGGTCTTGCTGGTGGGTTTCAGGGAAGAGTTGAACAAACATCTGCTGAAGGTGGCAGAGGTGGTTCCCTGAGCCAACGAGTGGATGGACAGCTGAGGTCCATCTTCCCTGGTCACAGCAGCCTGGTCCTGCCATCCCTTCCCTGTGCGCAGCTGTGCCCAGAGCTGCTGTTGGGCAGAGCAAGGTCCAGCGTGCCCACGGCCAGGCTCTGCTGGGATCCAGAGCAGAGAACCCGGACTCATACATCCCACCAGCTGCGCAGCACCACCCGGTTTCCAGCAATTGGTCCCCAGCCCAGGGTGGTGCTTGGGTGTCTGAAACTCAGCATCCCACATTTCACAGCCAGCATACTCCACTCTAACTTCAAAACCCTCTCTCAGATGGGTGCTGGACCCTTTTTGCACCTGGGAGCAGCAAGATGCAGCAAGACAACGAGGTTTTCTCTCTTGCCAGCCCACAGGGCTGTAGCCGGACCCTCATGTGCAAGCACATTTCCAGACCCAGGGATGGGAGTCCCACGCTGTATGCTCAGTAGGTGAACCTTCTCCCCCCAGAACATCAGACTCATTGGGAAATCATCTCCATTCACCTGCTGGAGAAATACAACCAAGGGGCTGGTCTGTGTGCCCACGGGGTGGGCTCTGCTCATGGGTCTCTTTCTTTGGCCACTTCAAACAAAGCAGGTTGTGTCTGGCACCAGAAGGCGGTCACTGCTAATCCAGTGCCTCCCAGCACCACCGGTAAGGCTTCTGACTAGCAGCTGATGAATTTTACAGAACTTAGTGCAAAAATAATACAGTTGAAGATGGTTTTTGCATTAGGTGAGAAGGACAGGATAAAGAAAATGGCAAAAAGGGGTGATGCATTTTCCACCAGTAAAAATACCATCACATTAGGAGCTAGTTAAACGAAAGCACTGCATTAAAATCCTGTTCTAGACCCAGTGGCTTGCAGACTGAGTTACTTCCATCAAGCTTCATTTTATCCCATTAAACCAAAAGGTACTTCAGCCTGTCATTCCTTCCACCTGCTTTTTTCCTCCTCCTGTAAAGAACCATCAGTCGTTACTCCAGAGATGCCTGGGACTGAAAAACATGCTTATTCCAGGAGAGGCGAGTGTCTCGAGGTCACAGTTGATGTGGACTGGTGAAGCAGCATGAGGAAACCTACATTGCGTGAATAAATAAAGGGCCATAGCTCAGCCCCGGCTCTGTGGAGGAGACAAGATGTAAGGATCAAAAGGTCAGAGTCTTGTCTGATAATGGGGGCACTTGTTCCAGGAGCGAAGAGGGGAGAAGACAGTATTTCACAGAATCACAGAATCACAGAATGTTAGAGATTGGAAGGGACCTCGAATGCTCATCTAGTCCAATCCCCCTGCTGGAGCAGGAACACCTAGATCAGATCACACAGGAACGCATCCAGGCGGGCTTTGAATGTCTCCAGAGAAGGAGACTCCACAACCTCTCTGGGCAGCCTGTTCCAGTGCTCTGTCACCCTCACTGTGAAGAAGTTTTTTCTCATATTCAAGTGGAACCTTCTATGTTCCAGCTTGAACCCATTGCCCCTTGTCCTATCACTAGATGTCACAGAGAAGAGCCTGGCTCCATCCTCCTGACACTCACCCTTTACATATTTATAAACATTCATTAGGTGTGTCTAGCCCCCACACTTGTGAAAAGAAGCCCAAGTACATAACCCACAGAGCACGGCAGAAGGGCAGTGGTGGCTGCGATGGCGATGGCAGCAGGGCAGAGCCATGCCAGCCAGGATGAGCCAGTGGTGCATACAGGAGAACCGCAGCAAAGATGGGAATCAAGGAGAGCCTGCAGCATCCACGGCACCAAACCCCTGCAGCCACCCAGGGGTGACTGTGGCAAGGCAGGGTCCAGCTCACAGGACCCTCGGCAAAGCCCCACAGCCCCTCCATGCTCCAGCTGGTCCAGATTTTGTCTCTGCAACCCAGAGTAACTCTTGACGGTCTTCACTGTGCTCAGCAGTACCAGGGCAGAGTTTCAGACAGTCACAACTGGCTGTAGCACTGCACAGCATGGTAGTCGGTAATTGCTCTTTTTTGCATTGCAAAATGATTATTAGAACCTCAGTTCATTATCAAAGCAAATTTAATTTTTCAATGTAAAGGAGCCAGTTGTATTTATAAAGGAAACACTGTTGATATAGCCAGAAAAAATTAATTCATGACAAATGTAAGGGAAATTAATAGTCTTTAACCAGGACAATATTTGACTGTGTCTAATTGTGCTTTGCCAGGTAAAGTATACTACCTGTCAAAGTCCTGACAGAGATTCTCGGAGAAGCATTTTGCTCTTCTTCTGATGAAACTGCATTTAAACATTGGGGTTTTTAATTAACCTTGTACCAGTCTGGTCAAATCATACAAAAACTGTTGTGGAACCTCAGTATTCTCTGGTGTATTTGTGCACAGGCAGTGGCGTTTTATACATGCAGGAAAGTCTCCTTTCATCTAAACCCATTCAGGCAGAAAAAAAAAGGGAGAGGAGAAAACACTGGACACTCACCTGTGTTCACGCAGGGCACAAGTCCCCAGGGGATCTCCACCAGGCAGGGTCTTCCCTGGCAGACTCCCCCCCTCCTTGGGGTGACCATAGCCCACAGAGCTGCAGACAAGGGTGGCCAAGGGACCCCAA
>NW_010123391.1:12034-29701 GCF_000699245.1 Pterocles gutturalis
ATTGAGGTGGGTGAAATCTCAGAGAGACATGTTGGGATCTCTGGCTCTCCTTAGGAGAAGTTTTCTGGCGAGGACATGCTGACACAGGAGATGTTTTGAGCGATGGGCTCTGTAGCTGACCTACAGAGCATTCCATTAGGGCATCCAGTCTGGAATGCTCAAATGGAATTACATTCCTAAAGATTTAAAAAATAGAATTCTTATAACATTACTATAGGTTTCTTCTGGCACCTCACTTACACTTCTTAAAGAGCAGCAAGAACAGGTTCATTAAAAGACGCACCAGCCCAGCCAAGGTTCAGGTGTCCCCTGGGGTCAGAGCACCAGAGGGTCTGTTCCTGCCAGTTCTCCGGAGGTTTCCACGTCCTGTGCCCCAGCCCCTCTATGGCACCAGCTGTCCCCATCCCATGGATGTGACTGCCGCGATCCTGACCGGCAGCACCAGGAAAGCTGCGTCCATTGTGTGCAGACCCCCAGGACAGGGCACAGGGGTGCCCAGTGGGTTGATGGTAGTGCATAATCATGAGCCAGCCCTGGACCACAGCTGCATCTTGTCCCGTTTACACCCACGTTGTCTGCTGGCTGCAGCCGACATCAGGGACAGGAGCTGGTGCTGGCCGGGCTGCCTGCTGGTGGCATGATGCTTTGGGGGGAGATTCAAAGCTTGTCCGAGCTTTGGAAAGACAAACTGGAGGTCCCCAGTGCATGAACCATGAGGCAGGCACAAAGGGCCCCCCATTTTCATTGCAGGGTGTGGTTGTTGCAGAGCAAACATCTGCCCCTCCCTGTGCACTCCCCCAGCCCTGGGGACAGTCCCAGCCTCTCATCCTGCCACCGCACTCGGCACTCCCCAGAACAGCTTGGAAACATGCCCTCTCCTCAACTCCGCTTGCCAACTTGAAGCCAATTTGCATTGGATAATTATTTTCAATTAAGTGATAACCATCCTGCTCTGAACAGAAATAATCTTGTCCAAAGGCCAAACAGTTTATCCTGTCTCGGAGATGAGGCTGCAGCTTTGTGCGGGTGCACGTCAGTGTCAGCACCGTTATCGGTTCTGCGGGGCTGAAGGGCACGGCTCCTGGCCAGGGAAGGCTGCCCACGGTCCTGTGTGCCAGCTCAGCCCTCCTACAGCCCCCCACCACGGCCACCCGTGCACCCTCCGGTCGTCACCGGCACCCGCTGCTCCTGCACCCCAGGGCTCCCTCCCTGCTCCCCCAATGAGCTATAAGAGGTTTTGCAGCCCCATCAGTTTTATTCTGATCCCCAGGTGGGAGCAGAGCTATTTGTCATCTGCAAATGTCACCTGCCTGCTGTCTGCTGGCCTGCAGCACCATATGGAGCGGGTATGTGCTCTGCACAGCAAGGTGCAGCCGGACAGAGGGGTGCACCAAAACCACCGAAACACCCCAATTCCCCTCACTGGCCGCCCTGACAGACAGGACTCCAGCGTGTTTCTGATGAATCATAGAGTCACAGAATGGTTTGGGTTGGAAGGCACCCTAGAGATCATCCAGTTCCACCCCCTGCCATGGGCAGGGACACCTCCCACTAGGCCAGGTTGCTTGAAGCCTCATCCAGCCTGGCCTTGAACCCCTCCAGGGATGGGGCATCTGCAGCTTCTCTGGGCAACCTGGGCCACTGCCTCACCACCCGCACAGGAAAACTTTTCTTCCTCAGATCTCATCTCAATCTCCCCTCTTTCAGCTTAAAACTGTTCCCCCCCATCTTGTCCCTGCACCCCCTGATCAAGGGCCCCCCCCATCTCTCCTGTAGCCCCCTTTCAGCACTGGAAGCTGGCACCTTTCTGCTCAGCATCCTCCTGCTCAGGATGTTTGGCCTCTTCAGGAGGCGTCCGGGTGCCCGGTGACCATTGGCACTGGTCATGTGTGACCGTCCAAAAGCCACCGAGGGTCTCTTGTGCACCATGGGCAGTGATGGCAGTTGGTGACATTGCTCTGAGATGCTCTGCCAGTATGCTGCCAGCCTTTAACTTTGTCGTGAGAAAACACAAGGAGGACAGCTACCACCAATGTACGGCATCAGCTGGGCTCCATCCTGCCCTCAGTGGGGCCAGGACCCCCCCAGACAAAATATCTGCCAATCTGACAGAAGTCATGGGAGCTTGATGCTGAGGCTCTGGGCAGCTCCAGCACAGGAAGGGGGCAAGGCTCCAGCAGCACCAGGGGTGGTCACCATCCCCACCCGCTCTGGCAGAGCAGGGTCCGTGCAGGGGCTGGGGCAGCAGCAGGGTTCTATATTGTGCTTTGCTGCATGGAAGTTGGCAGAGGTGGGGGGATTGTTGGTTTTTTTTAATCCACCAAAGCCCAGTCAGTTGGGAAGATTGGACTCCGGAGCTCCTGCAAGTGAAAAATAGCAAATCCAATATCTTTTTAGTGGTGTTTTTATATTCAAATTAGACATAATCTCCATGAATAAAATTACTGTTCCCAAAGGGATCATGCCCAATTTAAATGTATAAAATGTCATTAAAAGGGCGCTGGCTTGCTATTAAAATTTAACTCCAGCAAACCCCCAATGTCATTTGTATTATAGTTTTACAATTAAGCCAGAGATGTTGGAAATAATAGTTTTGATGTACAATCTGGTACCATACAGTAGCAGCACATTGTTCCTAGGAAGGCTGCAGCCAGACCTGCCACTAGAAACACGGACACACAGCACTTGAGGAGGAGGCACAGCCTGGCACTGCTGAGGGGCGTCTGGTTGGGAACAGGTCTGATGCCACATTGCGCCCTCAAGTCCCACTCATGGAGTGGTCCCACCCAAGACCAATGGCTGCAGCAAGGACATGGCCAGTGCAAGGTGACATCCCACTGTAAGAACCACACGCACAGGGCTGGGACCCTCCCTCCCTTTCGGGCACACGAAAGCTGGCCCAGGACCACACCAGGCAAAGGATGCAGACCACTTTCCTTGCAGCCTTGCTGTCCCAAAACACTACAGGGAGGGCATGGGGTGGAGAGCAGCACCAACAGGGCACGGCTGCAGGGCGGGGGCCGGGGGGCTGCTGCGCTTGTGCAGCAGCTGGGGCAGGCACTGCTGAGGAGGGGGCGATAACAGAAGCAGCACTCCCAGGTCTCGGTCTCCCCTGAGGGACAGGAGCACATGTCACCCCACACTGCTCTGCTCCAGAAGCTGGGGTGCTACAGACAATGTCCTGCAGTGCACAGTCATGACAGGAAGCAGTGTGGCTTTGCCCCTGGCTCTGCCCCTCCTTTGCCCCTGGCTTTGCTCCTGCCTTTGCCCCAGCTTTGCCCCCGGCTTTGCCCGGGCTTTGCCCAGGCTTTGCCCCTGGTTTTGCCCCAGCTGTGTCCCAGCTTTGCTCCTGGCTTTGCCCCTGGCTGTGCCCCTGTTCTCCTGCTCCAGTGCTGGATGCTGCGGTCTGGATGTAGGTGGCCGCACAGGATCTTGATGCTGCTCCCAAGGGCAGGGGAACCCCTGCAGGGATCCTCCCGAGGCGCTGGTGCCGCTCAGGAAGCAGCTGAAAGTGGCACCAGGAGGGTGCGAGGTGGGAGGACAGGGGTCTGTCTGGTACAATGCCTGCGGCTCCGCTGCCTCCCCTGGCAGCGGTGCAGCTTGTCGAGGTAGTTATTTCACCTTTAACAGAGCACTGGCTCAGCTGCCAGGTGCTGATGGCGCACGACACAACATCTGGGGGTACTTGGGAAAGACCGACAAGCTTTCGGGTGTACCGAGAGCCCCTCAGCTATCAAGCAACCTAACAAAAGGTGTTTTCCATCCCCTAAGAGACGGTGACTCTGCTAAGCCCTTGCTGTCGTGTCCTACCGTCCACAGGCAAAGCCAGGCAACCCTGAGTGGTGATGGACACAGCCGGAACGCCAGTCCTGTCCCAGACACCGGGTCCTGCTCCCCTTGCCGAGGCAGGCTGAAGCTGTTATTGAATGCCCATCAGCATTGCCAAGGCAGTTCCTGGCTCAGCACACCAGCCGACTGCAGCCATCAAAAGGGTGCAACTGGTGTTTCCTACAAAATCCAACAATGTGAAGCGCCCAGATAAAGTTATTAGGAGCCATCCCTTTGGCAAATTGGTCACCCAGTCCCGAGCCAACACTGAATTCGGGCACCTGAAATTGGACATTTTTTTTAGCTGAGATCTAGAGAAGAAAAAGGAATCAGAGCAAGCCCTCTGGACCCTTCCCAGGTGGCACTTCTGTCACAGAACATGCACCTGATCCCCTGGGAATGGAGCTGCTGCCCTGCGTGGCCACCCAACATTGTTGCGCCCAGGGTGTCTGTCACCCGCCCTGGGCCACATCGGGTCACCCGGCAGAGCTGCAACCAGACCAGAGCACCAGCGCCAGTCCTTCCTCCTCCTTTTGCCCCCAAAGCCCGACTCTCTGTAAAGGGGTCGTGCAGCCTGGCTGTGCCCCGTGACCACAGCAGCCCCGACGCAGTTTACCTCCCAGAGTCAACGTGAGACTGGGCACACAAACACCCACTCCCTTGAAAGGGACTGCTCAGAAAGAGTCTTTGCTCTCTAACAAATAATTACTATGCATTAAAGGGTATAATGCGTATTTAAATATGCATTTAACTGTCGGAGTAAGCAGGTGAGTGAATACGCATGTTATAAAAAATACATGCTTAACTAATATGCAATTAATGGGGCAAAACATCCAAAACTATTTATCACTTTTGGGAGCAGAACACCTTCCCAAGCATTTTAATTACTCCAGTAATATTCTGAAAACAAAGATCACATTCAACCTTTCTCACTCTCTCTTCTTTTTCCCCAAAGAACAGAAAAACTACATTAAAACCCAGCAATCCTATGTGTAGGAGAAAACCATTAAGCAAAACGGAGCATGCAGACCCCTGGGAAGGTTGCAATCCAACAAGCTGCCACAACAGGAGAAAAGTAAATACCCTGGTGAGGACTTTGCAAAAAACAACCCATCTTCTGGCCTCCACCCAGCTTCATCCTCCAGAAGATGCATGGTCAGCGAGCGCCGTGGGGAGCAGCAGCATGAGGGGACACAGAGGTGCTGCAGGATGGGGGCTGCTGCCAAAGCTCCCCCCGGCTAGGCTGTGGCCACCCCTGCGGAGTCCCGGCCACGCAGCACCCAGGGCAGCCAGAGTCACAGTGTCCCCTGCCCATCCCCTCTTGTGTCAGCTGTCTGGCAGGTGCCCGAATTACTGCCAGAGCTCATAAAGCACATGCAAACATCCTGCAGAATGGCGTGCACTCATCTGAGACATGCAGCCCCAGCGCCCTGCCCGCCCTGCAGATGGATCACTTAGCCTTGTCATTGTGTTTATGAGGGCAAGAGAATTTTTCACTGCCGCAATATTTTCCCATTAGCCATTACAAGGAGATGCTGCTGGAGGGAACACGAAAAAGGCTTCTCTTATGCATGACTGAGCAGCAAAGGCGAAATCAAAGGGACAGGTTGTGCCCTGGGTAATTCATACCTTGATTTCCGTGTTCAAACACGATAAGCCATGTAATAAAAACCCTGTTTCCTTCGTGCACCCTCATATCCTCCCTACTGGACACCTCCCTGACCCCAGCTCCATGACCATGAACACCACCAATATTTCATCAGCGGATGTCACCCAACCGAGGTCCCCTGGCTCCTGCCAGAGACACAGATGTGCCACCACGGCCATGGCAATCTGCAGAGGTGCAGCAAAGCCTCGATGTGGAGGGGAAAGGCGAGGCTGGGGACCACCATGCACATCATCACAGGAGATGGCGAGCTGTGCTGCCAGCAGCAACCACTGCAACAGGCAGTGCCCATCTCTCTCCGGTCTCTGAGGCCAGGGTCTCCCTGCACACTGAGTTCTCCTCTTGCCACCAGCCCAGGGGGACACGTGTCCCCGCCAGCGCCGGCAGCAGGCAGATCCCCCCGTGAGGAGCTGAAGTGGGGCACCGGCGATGGCAGAGCAGAGCTGATGTCTCTGCAGGGTTCTCCACACAGGCAGAGCCGCACCAGACAGCTTGCTCCCGGCTGCACCCAGAGACCAAGAACCACCCGCACGCTCCAGATCCCCCGCTGTTCATGCTGCGTGACCCCTCCGAGCACTTTCTGTGCATCCTGCCTCAGGGAGGGAGTTCTGCTTTTGCTGTCAGAGAAAAGCAGCAACTTAATGAAAAATAATTTTTTTCTTTTAAATGAAGTTTCCAAATTTATGCTAATGCCAGAATGCTTCTGAGTCATTAGGTGGCTGACAACACACTGGGTCGTATTTTGCATTAAAATACATGAACCCAAAATGGAAATATTGGCATATTTAGCATCCAGAGGTCCAGTGAGGCAATGCCCCCATCCGGGCATTTCCAACAATAGATTGCATCTAAAACAGTTCTGAGTTCGGCCCTGACCACTAATGCTCTGCACAATTGCATGGGAAAAGTCCCTTTTAATTCTTAAAAGGAAAACAGTTTAATCATTGTAAGAAACTATACCTTCAGGGTATCATTTCAAAAATACAGGCAGAGATTAGAAGGGATTTGCGAGATTGTGTTTATTCCCAATTTAGGTGCTTTCCATAAATTAATTATAAAAGCAAGCCCAAACCAGTCAGAAGTACACTGGGAAATTCTTAGAGTGTTAGTCATTTTCACGCACTAATATTCATGCCATCTGCTTGCCTTTTTCCTCTTTTCTCTAAATGCTCCATCGTTAACCGGAGCCTGCTTTCTTTCACTGTGTTTGGTCCCTCTCCCCCTCACCCTGTTGCAGGCAGTCACCCCAAGCACGCTGTTATATTTTTACTGAAAGAGCATTAAAAGGAGGAAGCCTTGTTTCGGTAGTTGGCCCTGATGCGTAGCAAACAACACCGCAGCACGATGCAGACACGAGCGGCTCGTTTTGTTCCCATTTAGAGGCTTCTCTCCCATCTGGGCATCATTGCCCTTCTGAGCAGCCCAATGGGGCTTTTGCAGGGGGCCGCAGGCTGGAGCCTCCTCCAGTATCTCCAGCAGGATGGAGAGCAGGGGATGGAGCCGGCAGTGCCAGGCAGCACTGCCTCTGACCTGGGACGGAGCAGACCAGGCTGCCTGTTTCTCCACATGTGGTGTCCACATCATGCAGCCAAAGGCTGGGTTGGTGTGTAACAGCAATGGTACAACGCAGGTGTTGAGCATCCCCCAGGTGAGTGTACTCCACCAGCCGTTATGGCTCTGGGAAGTGCCACCACGGATGCAAACCCAGCAGCGCTGCCAGGTGGAAGCTCATCTGGAAAGACTGGGGGACAGGACGAGATATGCCAAAAAAATGGTCCCAGTGCCACCGGTGCCACTGCCGCCTACTCAGGAGGAGCCTGGGGATCAACAAACCTTCCCTCGACCTGGCAGCCACAGTCCCAGCTTAACCACCCTGGCCTCATTGAGCAGCTCTTGGCCAAGGAAGGGCTGGGGGGAGCAGAGGGGAGCCCTGGGGAGCAGCAGCAGCTCCCCTGTCTCCCCAAAAACAACTGCCTGCAATGAAAATCCAGACACCCCATTTCTGCCACCTCTCCTGCCCAGCCCAGCATGGAAGCAGCTGGTGGGGCTTTGGGTTTGTCCATGGAGCCACCCAGACATGGGACGGAAGGGCAGGAGTCAGCACAGGGACGTCCCCGGAGCTGCCCTAGTCCCGAGGGATGTGTGGCTGCTCCTCCAGCCCCGTCAGCAGAGACCCAGTGCCATAGTTGGTGCCTGGCCAGGCCACCACCCGATGGAAGCTGCTATGTCTCCTGTGAGCTCTCTGCAGGCAGAGCTTTGAGCCTGCTTTTAAAGATGGCAGTTGTCTGTTTTAAGAAAGGAAAATTAAAATATTGCTCCTTAGAACAGCATCGTCCAAAGGTTTTGGTGGCTCCTAAAATGCAAAATCCTCTCTATCCCTTAAGAAGGATTAAAGAAACCGGTGTGCTTTAAATCCCTAATGGAGATGATATGTTTTTTCCTCCCTACAGGAAACCTCTGAAAACACTTTAAAAATAATCTCGTGGTAATAGTCCAACAGCCTAAGTACATGCTCGCCCTCCAGTGAAGGCAGATTTTTTGTCTGGATAATGGACACCTGAGCATCACTGAGCCCAAACAGCCGTGCCCTGCGTGCCATGCCGGCTGTGGAAAGTCCCCATCCCTGCGAACTGTGGGGAGGAGAGGAGCTTCCTCGGCTGTGGGGACTGCAGGGACAGCGGGATGTGGGCACACAGCAGGGATGCAGGCAGACAGCAGGACAGGCAGGAGCAGTGATGGAAGGGAGCTCAGAGCGGGACGGGATGGGAAAAAGCCAGGCTATTGTGGGCACAGGGCCCAGCTGGGTGGGCTGCACGCTCCCGGGCACAGCTCCTCTGTCCAAGGAGGGGATCTTGGACCCATGGCTCGGGAAGGGAGAGGTGAATGCCAGTGCCTAGGGAGAGCTCTGGGACACAGCGGGAAGCCCTTCTGTGGATCAGGATCTTCCCGGCACCAGTGGAACAAAAAGCCACTCTCTCCACATCTCCCTGCAGGTCCTTGCCCCATGCGGCCTCTTTGCTGCCCTCACAAGGCCCAGGACACCTCCGGGGAGCTTTGCCGAGCCTTGCCCTACCCAGCAAACCATCAGTTATGGGATAAAATTTGCTCAGCAAGTTAACCCACGGGTTTGCGAGTATCTGATCCATTCCACTGTCCCACTCCACAGCTGCCACATGGAGCGACAGGACACTGGTGATCCCAGTCTAGCTCAGAACTCCCCACCTGGGTTTCTGGGACCCCGGGGCCAGGCACCAGCTGCTGGAGGACACACAGCCGCGGCCCCGCCGGGGGGGCGTGGGCCCCCCCACCCCTGCCGATGGGGACTGCGCAGCAGCAGTGGGCCCTTCCCACAGCAGTGGGGGGCTTCTGCCCTCAGGGGACACGGGTAAGGAAAGTGCCTCACAGCAGGACGGTTGGTGACCGCGGTGCCGTGACAAGGCTGACGGACGAGGTCCTGCTCTCCTGGGCACACACCACCGTGCTCCAGGCTGGCTGGGGCTGGTCAGGGCGGCCCCTCCAGCAGAAGATCACCGGTTTTGTCAGGAAGAGACCCCAGTGGGGGCTGCAGACAGCTGCCATGCCCGCTTCACCCCTGGCTCTGCTGCAGAACCCACCCCGAGATCAGCTGTCACCCCCACAGTGGCACACAACCACATTCACCCTGGGGAGCTGATGCGTAGGGGAGTGGTGCACAGCAGCAGCACACCCAGGTCCTTCTCCATGGCGTGGGACAGGGGCTGCTGAGGGGCTCTGGTGGGAACACCAGCCCGGCTCTGCATGCAGAGTCTCTGGCACAGACCCGCAGGTCCCATCAGCTGGGCGTGCAGGTCCCCGGTTCCTCCCAGGGGCCAGCACCATTGCTGGCACGTGGCTTTGTCCCTGGAGACATGCGGCGCATCCCAAAATGGGAACACAGCCATGCCTCACGGCAGAGTTATTAATTAACCAGCTGGATCCCAACAAACAGGCTTTCCTCTGAGAAGCGACCAATGAATCTGGTGGGCGTAAAGTTGGCTCGATTAGGTCCCACTGCCAGCCCTCTAGCAGGTGTTTTTCTGGTCCAGGCTGACATAAACCCCTGGGAAATTGGTTCTCACTCCCTGGAGAACCACAGCTCCTCCTCAAAAGCCAGGATGCAGGGATGGGATGGGATGGGATGGGATGGGATGGGATGGGGATGGGGTGGGATGGGATGGGATGGGATGGGATAGACAGATAGAGACCCAGTTGGTCTGCTATTTTGGTAACAAGCTGCCACACTTCCACACTCCTGTATCCCCTGGAGAGCTGCAAGCTTTGCTGGGGTGACTTGTATTTCAAAGGACACCACCTTCACATAGTGAAAGCCAGTGGTTGTTATCTGACACGCACTCCTAAAATCCCATCAAACTCCTGTACCCACGAGGGTGACATTTCCAGCTCCTCTGGTGGAGCATGCACCCTGGCATCACTGCAGAGGCAGTTGCTCAGCTCACAGCAGCTCCATGGCCGCTGGCAGTGGCCCATGGCTCACAGAGGCTGAGGCAAGGCTCAGATGTGTCTCTTACAACTGCCTCCTCACTCAGACGGCCAGCTGGGTCTCTTTGCATGGAGCCCACTGGCAGGATGAAATGAAAGAAAATCAAGCAGCCTGGCACAGGGGAAATGTGAAAACAGTGTTTGGGGAGGCTACTCCCACAGCAAGGTTTTTCCAGATGTGACAGCATCGATGTCCTGGCTGCTAAAGCAAACCCTTGCACAGGAGAAAGGAAAAGCTGGCCCTGGACAGGGCTGGGAGACACCCAGCATCCCTGCTCCTCTGGCATCAGCCCAGATACCTGCCAGCACGTGGAGGAAGATGTGGCATCTGTTCATCTCTCTCATTTCAGCTTTCAGAAAGGTTTTGCAGAGCTCTGTAAAGATTCCCAGGGGTGGAATGGTCTGCAGGTGTGTCTACCAATTGTAGTTAGAAGGATGCAGCAAAGCAGACAGAACAAACATTTTGAACTGTATAAATCCACGTGACTGAAACCGGGTGACCACCTAGCACCCACCTCTGCACAGACATGCAATAAAGCAATGCCTGCGGTTTAATGTCACACTGACGTTCAGGAGTTTTATTTCCTGATTTCGGTGACATGCCCACTTGGCGATGCCTTCAAACTGCTTTGATCCTGGCTTTTCAGCAGGGGTGGGGCAGCCGGACATCCCTGGATGTGCACTGTGGTCTCCTGCCTGATCTCCTATAGCCTTTCCCACCGCCCAGCAGCTGTCCCTAGGAAACTCCTGTCCCTTTCCCCCAGACCCTGCTTCATGCTCCTGTCTTGGTCACTCCAGTTCTCCCACAGCACTCACAGTTTCCTCCTAGTCCACAGGTGCTGGCTGGGCAGGAGCTGGCTGGTGCTGCCAGGTGCGCCTCCAGTGGGTAGGACTGGCAGCAGCTGTAGCAGACCAGACCCAGACATTACGACCCTCGTCCCTGCAGGGATTGGAGGTGACAGGGGTCGCAGACACCCCAAATACCCTGCGCTGGATGGCAAGGCACAGAGACTGCGCTGCCCCCACTCAAAGACACAGCATCAGACACTCTCTCCTCCTCCCCCCTCCAAATTACTGGCTCAAGAAACGCCAGGGCTTGGAAAGATCAGGCCAGTTTGATCTGTGCTCTGTGTCTGGAGATGTGAGCCCTCCAGGCAAGGGGGGATGCTCAGAGAACCAGGATCTTGCTGGCATCCCATGGAGGGAGGGCTGCATCACACACTCCGGGTCGGTGCCTTCATTCCCTCCATCCTCATCCCCAGGGAACACTCCAACCAGACTCCACCTCCCTTGAAACCAAACGCCCATCACCCACGAGGCAGAAACTCATGGGGAATCAAGCTGTGTTTGTCCTGTTCCCACAAAACTCCTGCGTTTTTAAAAACAAGCACACGACCTCCTGGTGCCAGGACCCACAGCTTCGAGAGGTGCTTGAGAGGGCATGATGCTGGGGAGGAAGCCATGGGCGTGACGAGTGGTCTCAAGTGCAACCCCATTTGTGCTGTCATAGTTTTACACCACACAGCCACTCGCTCACCCTCCCCTCTGCCAGGGATGAGGAGAGAATCAGGGGTAGAGGGAAAAAAAAAAGAGATTCATGAGTTGATATAAGAACAATTTAATAACTAAACTACAATAATATTGACAACAATAATTATATTAATAATTACAGTAATAATAATTATATATACAAATATACAAATGAGTGATACACAATGGAACTGCTCACCATCCAATCACCAAGGCTCAGCCCATTCCCAGATAATGATCCCAGAGCAGGAAGAGTCCTGAAACCAGTCCCAGAATGGAGATAAGGCTCAGGGTGGTCCTGTCCCTGTGTGTAAATACCCGGTGGGGGAAGGAAGATGCAGCAGAGCCCAGTGGCACGGCGACGGACACACACTGAAACATGGGAAATGCCACTGAAACAGAAGAAAAATGCTTCTTTGCTCTGAGGGTGGCTGAACACTGGAACCAGTTGCCCAAAGAGCTTGTGGAGCCTCCATCCATGGAGATACCCCAGTCGCAGCCACATCTCGTAGAACCATTGAATGGTTCGGGTTGGAAGGTATCACCAAAATTGGAAGTAAAGCTCCTTTGTAGCATTAAGAAGCAGGGACTCTCTTTATTGCAGCACTGGGTGCATGGGGGATCCTCCCTCCAAGTGTGCGTGTCGTATGTTGGATATGTCCCCCTGTTGTATACATATACTTTAAATTTCCTGGAATGATCACATTTATTCATTCTGTTTCCTGGAGCTAATTATCATATGTACGCAGCCATTACACATGCTCGGTGAGTTGGGGGTCTTAATTCGAAGGGGGTCTCAGGCACTGGGAGGTGTGTTCTTTGCATTATAATCAGGTTTCAGGACTTGTTTATGCTTCGAGTACAGCAGTTCTGTAATTCCTGGTAAGGGGTCAATAACTCCCCTTGTCTTGAAGGACAGACCATCCAGAGCTACCCGACTGCTCCCTGCTGCAAGTTTAACATCTTCATTGCCAGGTGACAAAGGGACCTTTAAAGGTCACCTAGTCCAACCTGCTGCAAGGAGCAGGGACATCTCCAGCTAGACTAGGTTGCTCAGGGTACCTGAAGCCACACAGCCCAGGAGACAGCTCACAGGCACTCTGTGCATTTCAGGCATTTCAGTGTATGAATAAAACCACACTTCTGCCAGTGTTTTGTGTTTTGTAAATACATCCTCTCTGAGGGTCTCTGTTTTGCTCTACTGGAGGAACTGGCCAGCTGTTCCGACGCTGCCGCTGCATGCAGTGCGCTGGCTGCAGCAGCACCAGGCACTGGCAGCCACACCCCCGAATGAGTGTCACCGCCTCATCCACCCAGGCACGCAGGGAGGGCAGCAGGACGGGGACAAGGAAAACCCCCGCAGCCACTGCGCCGCACGATCCGCATAGAGGTGTCACACTGGAGAGGATGTACTCCTGACACAAATCCTCAGACGATCAGGGAGGGAGACATCAGCTCTAATGATAACCCAGCTCAATGAAATAAAATAAACTTTCAAGCAATTATTGAAAAATAAAACGGATTCTGCTGGCATAATCCGACAGCATTCTGACGGTGGGAGCAGACATGCATCACGATAAAGGAAAATCCTACCAGTGGAGCACAGGCTCATGGGATAAGCTGATACCTCACACAGCACACACAATTCGTGCCAGAGTGCCATACATCCCTGGCCTCAGGTTCACTGTAGAGCTCCTATTCAGATCAGAGGGCTGTGCACATCTGTTCTCTCCAGCGCTCTCGTTAAAACCTCCATCAGACGGAGAAGGCTTTTATCTCCCCGGGCAGTGATGAGAAGAAGCCTGCACCAGGCAGACCCTTTGCTCCCCACCACTGCCGCGACCCAGCCGGGCTCTGCCTGCAGACGCATTGCAGTCACAGCACCTGAGCCTCTGCCTGCAGATTGTCCTGTTTCCAAACCCAAAACCTGTGGGGGTTGTGCTGAGGCCATCCCCACCTCTCATGTGGCACAAGCCCACAGAGTACCTGCTGTGCAGCAGCAGAAGGAATCCCGGCTGTGCATGCTGGGATGTTAAACTCCACTTCTGCACTGTCCATTGATGTTTTCTTTACTGGCATGACTCTATGCCCATTTCCAGAGATAATACACCTGCTTTACCCACCTTCCTGTCTTCTTTTGCTGTTTCTGCCTCCCCTCCCTCCCCCAACTGTGTTCATGTTGTGATCATACAGCAGACGCAGATCACGCCTTGAGCAAATTTAAATCTGGCTTTTAACACACAAAGCCTGTTCAGCAGTGGTACAGGCTCTACCCTGCCTGTCTCTGGCCTTTGGGAACCTCCCAGAGGAGTCACCGGAGGCTCTGAGGTTGAAACTCTCATCCTAAAACACTGCCCAATACCTGTACCATCAATTGCAAGCTCGAGGTGGTGATGCTCCGTCAGTGAAATCTGGGCAACCAGCTCAGCCCAGGCCCCTGTTGCGGGGCGATGGATCAGAACCAGGCTGCTCCATGGTGTCTCGTCAAGTCCCTGAGCAGACAGACCTTCAGGAGATCGATGCTGTTCCTGGAGCTGCATGTTGGGTGGCTTGTTGCTCCTGGCTGGCATGTTCTCCGACTTGGAGCAGCCGTGCGCTACTCAGAGACACAGAGTGGATCATCCCGGCTCCTCCGAGTCTCCTCAGCTAGCAGAGAGAGGTGCTTAAGTGATGCCTCAGGAGACAGAAGTGAAAGAGACCAGAGCTCAGAAATAGTTCTGCAGGGACCAGGTTGGGTGATCACAGCAAAAGAGAACCTGGGAGGACCCGTCACCCTGTGTGCTGGTCCAGAAACCCACCCTGTCCCAGCCAATGGGTACAGGTCGTCACCAACCCAACTTCAATGACACTGGCACATAGCCATCTGTAAAAGCTAAATGATGTAGTTCCCGCCCCACCTTGTTTACTTAGATTACCGGGCCCTTGGCTGATTGGTGGTGATATTATACAGCATTAACACATTACAGCATTGCAGCCGTACTTCTTGTAAAAAGGTATAAGATTGTCACCATAATGATGGACAGAGTTCCATGTCATAGTTTGCAATATTTGGTAGTAGCCCTTCTGCTGCTTCTGGAGAAGACACCAGGGCTCACAGATAATAATAGAATAACAGAATCACAGGATGGTTTGGGTTGGAAGGGACCTTAAAGATCATCGAGTTCCAACCCCCTGCCACGGGCAGGGGGACACCTCCCACTAGCCCAGGTTGCTTGAAGCCTCATCCAGCCTGCCCTTGAACCCCTCCAGGGATGGGGCATCCACAGCTTCTCTGGGCAACCTGGGCCACTGCCTCACCACCCTCACAATGAAAAACTTCTTCCTAATGTCTAGTCTAAATCTCCCTCTTTCAGCTTAAAACAATTCCCCCTCATCCTATCACTAGACTCCCTGATAAATATCCTGATGCTGCAAAGAATTTGAAAAAAAGTCAAACCCAAATAAATGAATGCAAACATATACACAGTAAGGGGGTGTATGTATGTATATCTCATCCACACCAGGCTGCCTCCAGCACCAAGGGCTGCCCGGCCATCTGCACTGGCATGCGCACCTGCATGCACACACACGTGTGAACAACTGACCAGTTTGTTCTGTCCCCTTCCATTTGCCTTCTCTGCTCTCATGAGCCACCAGTACAGCAAGAATCCAGCCAGGTTTTATGAAATCATCTTAGGTTTAAAGCATCTTTTAAAAGCCTTTCAGGACTCCTGTAGATTTCAGTCCCCTGCCAGCTGCAGGATCAGATCAGAGGCAGTGATGCTTGGAATGCAGACGCCTGCAAGCCATAATGCAGCAGGCAGGTCTCCTGTGCCACCCCCAAGAGCTCCATTTCCTGGGATTTGGCATCTCCACACCAAGCCCAGTGGAGTTACCCATCTCCTAAAGGCCTGCAGAAAGGCCCCATCTCCTGCTCCACAATGCAAAAATATTTCTGTGGCTTTAAGCTGACGGAGGGAAGATTTATATAAGATATTAGGAGGAAGTTTTTCCTGTGTGTGTGGTGAGGCAGTGGCCCAGGTGGCCCAAAGAAGCTGTGGATGCCCCATCCCTGGAGGGGTTCAAGGCCAGGCTGGATGAGGCTTTGAGCAACCTGGGCTAGTGGGAGGTGTCCCTACCCATGGCAGGAGGTGGAATGAGATGATCTCTAAGGTCCCTTCCAACCCAAACTATTCTGTGATTCTATGATTCTATGGTTCTATTATTATCTCAGAATCATGGACACATTGTTTCGGCAAGGTTGATTGTTTTATCAAAATCATAGACATATTATCTTGGAATCATTAACACACCAGGAAAACATATATATTATCAAAATCATTGATAAACATTCTCTTTCTATCATTAACACATTGTTTCCGTTTCAGCCATATTTGTTCAAGGCTGTTTTAGCACATATAGTTATTCACAAACTAAGCCCATTCTTATTTCTGTTAAATATTTACATGGCTTTGCTTCTTGCAACACCACCAGCAGCCCCAGCAGGACCTGGCACAGGGCAGAGACATCGCTGGCTGCTCCTGCCGGGGGTTCCTGCCCCCACACCAGCACTGCCAGCAGCCAACGGGTGCTCCCAGGAGCAGCCGCACTGCGGGAGGGTTCCTCTGAGGCAGGGATGGTGGCACAGGATGGAGCACCAGCTCCTGCCCAGACCTCCACACCCACTGGTTCCCAGGGCAAAGATGGGCAGGGGCTCTCCGCCAGCACAGCACGGCGCTCCTCGGGGGAATCCCACCCCTGGAACTTCAGGATCATTTACCGTCTGTCCTCCACCAAGCTGCTGGTGCACCCACAGCCTCAATGCACACCTTAATGCAGAGAAGGAAAAGGCGACGTTAGCAGGACGGGGGAGCTGCAGAGAGGCTCTCAGCTCTCCGTGGTGGGTCAGCAGCCAGGCCTTGGCCCTCTCTCCGTGCATGGCACATGTGCATTGCCTAGCTGCTCCATGTGTGCATTGCATGGCTGTGCTCCTCCGGGTGAAAAATCACAGCGAGATAACACAGGAATGACAAGGACGAGCTAATGTCAACAAGGATGACCAGGGAGATTGGGGGAGAAGATGAGGTTGCCTGAAGGTAATCTACGGCTAATTAGCATGATAAAAACCACATCCCTGGGAGGGGGACCTAGGTGCTGGGACCTAGGACCCTAGGACCACCTTTGTGTAATGAACTAATCACTAATCAGCATGGGTCGGAGTGCAACAGTTATGTAACTAAAAGTTGACCAACAAGCAAGTGTTGTGCAACTTCTTCTCTGTTGTAACCTGTATAACAGCCTGCAACTGCTCCAAAGAGGGGTGCTAGTTACTGTGAACTATCGCCCAGCACCCCCTTCTGTGCAGAACTGCATAAATGGCTAGAAGGTGGATTTCAAGACGTGAACCTATGCCTGGACTGAGGGACAACATAGGTGCGCCACACGTGCATTGCAGAGGTGCTGCATGCATGCACCCCACAGATGCACTGCACAGGTGCTCCACGCACACACTGCACAGTGGCACTGCAGGGGCACTCCATGCCAGAAATGTCAGTATGGCCAATAGAGTAGGCTCAGGCGGACTTCTTAGTGAAGCACATTCAAGAGCAGGTGTCCTAACTAGTAGGCACACCCGGTCAAAATTTGACCACTGCTTATATTCCCTTATCCCAACCTCAACTTTCCTCCCTTGTTTCCCCATTGGCTGGGTACTCCACGGTTTACACCCTCTCCCAGCTCTTCTAGTTCACATTTAAACATCGCGCCCTTGTTTATGTGTCCCACTACCACCCCCTCTCCCCTTGTTTATAGATTTCTTTTTATGATTATGCTCAACACCTTCTTGATAGTCATCTGAGCCCTCAGTTTGTTCTTTACTTGCAAAACCAGCAAGTTTCCATGAGTTGTCCAAGAGTGACATCGTTCTTTTCTTGATCCTTTTAACCACAGAGACGGCTCGTAAGGACCGTAGGACTTCAGACAACGGACTCGTCTCCATATAAGATTAAGTTGATGCGAAAGCAACACTTATCTTTCCCAACACCCCCCGCACGCGCTGCACACGCCCATCGCAGGGCTGTCCCACGCATGCCCCGCACGGATCCACCGCCGCGGCGCACCGCCCCTCCCCGGGAGCGGTCGGGGGC
>NW_010123392.1:0-26985 GCF_000699245.1 Pterocles gutturalis
GCTGAACAAACCAATCCCTACAGAATAAATACTATACCTTTAGACAAATAAAGGACATATATTCGGGGGGGGTTTTGCCTTAGAAGGGCCAGTAAAATCTGCACAAGTAGTGAACCAAACTAAAAACAAGAAACCTACCACGTAACCAAATGGGGAAAAAAAATCGAAACAAAACAAATTTAAAAAAAACCCGTTATATGGTGGCACGCAGTTTTCCCAAAAAAAATCCTCCTACTTCACTTACAGTTTTGCAAGTGTCCTGTAAAATCAGTAGCAATTAACAAAAATTACTATCCTTTTTATTTATTTTAAAACACTATTTGATGCTCAAAAATCCTCCACATCCACAAACTCCCTAAGCTTTATGCAACCGAAAAAAAAAATCCAAACTACAGAACAGTGAACAGATGTCCTCACATTCACACACATGAAAGGAAGAAAGCAAGCAGAGAATACACAGTACAGGAGGCAGAAGATAGGGAGAGGCGAGCAGAGAGGGAACATGCTGCCTTCCAGCTTACCATAAAATGCCATGTGCATGTTAATGACAGAAAAACAAGTTATACCAGCAATGAAGGAGAGCACAACTCTCTCTTCCCAGTTACAAAGGGGTTAACACTAGCTCAATGTCAGCCCACTCTGTCCCTTCACAGGTGCTTCTGCAAAGGCACATGAACTGAATAGCTGAGACCAAGAAAGGGAAGAATCCTTTTGGGAAGGAAGGGACCCACACCCACTGGTTGCAAGACCAGGTCAAACTGCCTGCTGGCATGGGTTTTTTTTTTTTTTTGTTTCCTTTTCCTTTTGATTATGATAAACTGTTCTGGCTTTCCACTTAACAATTACCATTAGTGAAGAAAAAAACCCCACGCTGTATACAGCTATACATTCTGCTACATCATTTTATCATTGAGGGTGCCCAAATAAACCAAGTATTTAAGTGAAAAGGAGAACCAGTATTTTCCAGCTCAGCATACTAGCTATTTGTTTTCATCAGGCAAAACCCTCAGCCAAATCATAACTTGTAACTTCTTTATCCCTTTAACATTGACAAGTTCAATGCAAAGATGACATTTTGAATGATTAGGGGGCAAGTGGGGGCAGAGGAGTGGAAATGGATAATGCCATGAATGTTTTCTCCTGCGTTTTTCTTTGACACAGCAGTTAGTCCTGTACTGGCATGTAAGCACTATAATATTAGACACCTGGAATGTGAGGAATGTCTGATAACCATACCCTAGCACAGGGATAATTCCACAGCCATAAACCAACGATACGACCTTTGAGCTTTTCCCCTGGAAAGCTTAAATGCAGTGACATTATGAAAAGTTTATTATGTGCAGTGTTGCTGTAGGTTATTTGTATATACGTGGCTGTACACTGTTGATAGAAGGAAAACATGTTGTCATCAATTGAGAACACTGTTAAGAAAATTAGCTATTAGTTTTAACTCAAGTCCATAAACACCATGATATGTTTCCAGGAATTTTAAGTGTTCCCAATCCTATAATTTCTTACCTGCAAGCTTGACACAAAGATGTTGCCTTTACCTGTCTTGTACCACTCTGCTTCTCATTTTATACATCTATTATTAAACTATTCCTCTACAATCGGAAGATGTACCCTTAGAAATACATAAGGGAAAAAAAAAAAAAAAGGAAAAAACACAAACCAAACCCAGTCAAGAATTGGTTTGTGAAATTCAAAAAAGGCACAAACTCTGCAATAATTTCCATAAGCAAACAGGAGCAACATCTGTCCCCAAAAGCTCACCATTTAACTGAAGCATGATATAACAAACAATGGGAGGAAAATGTCCATAGGCTGGAATACTTTATTAGAATAAATCAAGACAGATACACTTATAATAAAGGATTAAAACATTTATTCTGTTATTTTGGATAATTTGTCAGCTTGGCTGTCAGGCACTAAATATCAAAAGCAGGCTTCACAGCAGATAGTTAACTACTAATGTGTTAAATATAGGACATTTCTGTAGTGTGAAAATTAAATCAGGGAAATGCATTTCAAAGAATGAACACAGTCAAAACCAGAAAACAATCATCACAATTGATGTCAGCATTGAAAGATCTTTCCTGTCGCTACCTTTCCCCTTTCTCCTCTCTATAATTCCGTACACATGCTAGTCCAAATCACCCCACTACTCACCTCATGAGCTACAGAAAATGATTTTGAAAATTTTGTCCTGTGAACTCCCCTCCACTCCTGCAAACAAAAGCTTGCATTGCAAGGAACCTTTGGATTTATAGAGAGAGTATTTAAAGACTCTCCTCGACCAACTCTGCTCCCACTGAAGTCAGCAAGAGCGTTACCAATTTCAGGAGCAGGAAACTTAAATCTGTGACAAGCACTTGAAAAGTACCATCCATCTGAACAACTCAGATAACCTCACGAATATTCAGCTTCAGCGCTGAGAAGCACTCCAGCCAAGTACCCCAATCATTCCCGAAGCAGGGAAGAGCGAACTGGAGGCAACTGTCCAAGGCCACTGCACTTCAGTTACAGGCCTCCAAAGTGCCCCCGAGGGGAGACAGCGCCCACTCTAACCCTCATTCTCAATACCGAGTTCTTCATGTCCTGATTTTTAGCTTCTCATCCAATCACTTGTTTTGTAACAACTGTTAACGCATACTTCACTAAATCAGTATGTGTTTTGCAGTACGCTGCAGCTCCTGTTGCAGAAAGACTGAGCTAGATCAGAGCTCAAATGATACACAACCACTTGGCCTACCTCTGTTTACCACTCTATTTCCAGATGGTACAGGAATAAAAGTCTTTAAAATGTATTAACAGTTTTTTATATGGAAGAGGAACAAACACACCACTGATTTTATACAGCTGCAAGCACCATAATATTAAAAAAAGGAAGGGAGAATGTTAATATTTTAATATTAATAGGACACCACTAAAAAGTCTGTCAAACCTTGGTGCAAATGGTTCAGAAAGTTCCCTTAGATACTTTCTGCTATGGTTTCATAGAAGACAGCCTCTTTACATTCTTGAGAGCAGAGTGATGGAAGCCACAGCCTGACATATATTAGTAAAACTGCACAAAAGTGAAATAACAAGCAAGTGCTGTAGCAAATATGTTTACTTCATACAAATCTAACATGGAACTTAAAAGTGCAAGCTGCGGAAGTGTCAGGGTATTGTAAAATTACAATTTTAAGATTTCAGATATATGTTCTGGCCTACATTTAATCCCTCCCACTAATTGTTTGAATATGTAGAACTCTAGTTTGCAATGCTTTTATTAAAATTAAACTTTCTTTGTACATTCCAAGACATTCCCAAAAGAGTATTACATTAAACAAAATCAAAGCAGAGTTCCTTCAGCACCGCTACTGCTTCTACATTTCTTTATTCACAATATTAATTTAATTCAAGTTTCAGATTAAATTTATTCCCAGTGGCAGTAAGGTTTGAGGAATGGGAAATATGCAACAATTATCCAACAGGAAACATCTAAGTGTTCTGCTGTGACTTCCTTCCCACACACCCACTCCAAGACACTGCCTTAAAGAAAAACACCCCAAAACCTGTAAAGAATAAAGCAAATTTTCTAGTCGTCACTAGCAGGAATACAGCACATACACCGTTTATTGCAGCATGGCCTTCTATTTAAGAAAAGGAAACCAGTTTTTGCCTCTCATGTCAAACCGGCTAAACATCTTTCAGGTCAGATATGCTTTTCAGTTCCTAGAAGGGTGAAATTTAAAAAAAAAAAAAAAAATCAAAGCACAAAAAAACGAGTGCACTGAACCCTTATAAGCCTTTCCTCTACCCCCAGCATACAAATGCTTATCACATTTCCCCCTTTACCAAGTACATTTGGCACAAACAGTTGTTCAGAGCAGGGGAAATACTTCCAAGGTAGTAATTTGCAAAGATTGCTGAGGACTTCTCTAAGATACTGTAAAAGGGAACTTGGAGCTGTCAGATGAGCTAATGCTCTACTTACCAGACTAGAATAGAGCCGTCTACCTTTCCCACAAGTGGAAAGCCATTCCCTTCAGGTTTATTAGCAGTTTGCATCACTGGTTTAAAAAGAGTATTCTAATTCAGGTTTAAGAATTACTTCAGAGAACATATGCACATTAAAACCTAGTCACTGGCTGTGGCCACTAACAGCACAGAGTATATTATCATAATTTCTTCACATAAGTGTACAAACATCAAAACAATATTCACAATACTCCCATGAATAGGTAACAGAAATGTTTCACCAGTCCTGTCTTTCAAGGTGAAACCATATGTGAGAAGGGGAAAGAAGATGAGAATGCTAGAACGAGAAACTCGGAAGTAAAAAAAGGAAAGAGGTTATGCACAAAATAATCTGTGAAGAGATTCTGTACCAATGAATCACTTTTAATTGGAGGAAGAGACATTAAGTACTTTTCCAAACACCACAAAAGAAGTAATTCCACTCTTTGTGGACAGCTCTTTGAATCAGCTCGACATTTAGCAGCAGCCAAAACGTCAAACAGCTTATTTTCAAGTTACGAGGAAAGAAATATAAAACAAAACAGAAAACATCACCATGCAATTTCTATAAATCTATTGTGTGATTATAATACTGCATTCAGCTCTGATAGCCCTGTACTTCTGTACCACAACATCACCTAGAAAGTACAACCACAGACCAAGATACAGAGAAAAGCGGGGAATGGTAATCAGGGTATAAAGTGTATATGCAACTGAACAGATTAAAATTATTCATCTTGGAAGTTGCTTACAGAGTGTAAGTATTATATACAAGGAAAGGAACAGGCAGCAATTACTCTCTATTTCTCACACTACAAGGAGGCATACACAGAAGGTACAGAAGAGCAGGCTCAAAACAGAGTTCTGTACAACACACAATCCTATCTACAGCTCACTGCTGCACCATTCTCTTGAGGTCAAAACTGTAATTGCTGTCAAAAACAGAACTGACAAAAATTACAAAGACTAGACCCACAGCAACAGTAAACATGATATTCCAGATGCAACCACTTTCCTATTGGAGTTTCTATTCTGTATTCACTCTTCTTCCAGCACATGCAGAAAGACAAATTGAATTTGTCATTCATTCCTTTCCCAAGGCTGTTACGACCGGAAATCAGAATTCCAAAGACAGAAACCATGTCAGATACAGTACCTTGTCTTAAAGTAATTTTAAAGAAAAGATTCTAGTTACATAGAAGCTGCTGACCTCTACATTCATGATTAAAAAGACAAAAAACAAAGCAAACAAAAAACCCAAAAGAAGACAGGTGATATTTTTCAAAATAGCTACTAAAATAGCAGCATAACTAAACAGTATGACACCATCTTTATTCTTTGGCAACAGAAAGGAATACATAATAGACAAATTCTAAGAGCTAATTTACAATGATGAAAGTGTAGAGAATGCTTCCCAGAGGGAGGAAAAAAGAAAAAAAATACTTTAGCCTTGTGCATACACTTCAAGCTGGACCCTTGTTAGAAAGATTTCTTAAAAATGCCTCACTACAGAGAACATTATGGAGCTACTGCAACGCATACACAAAGATATCTTTGAAGTTCCTTTAATGTATTCTTATTTAATAAACACTTAGTTATTTAACATTTTATAATGAGTCACTAGCGTTTTTTCCTAACTTTTTTTCTTTTGCTTCTGTTAAGTTACAGTCACAAAGGATGTTTTAAACAAAAAGTATTACTTAAAGTTGACATTTCTTAGATTTACATTAATCCCACTTACTTCAAAAAATAGTAAATATTAGATTTTAGTAAAAATGGAAAGCTAATCTAGTAGAGAGAATAACAAGTTACTTCAGCACTACAGGTCCCACAAAGTTCACAGCAACAGATTCCATCTTGAGTTGAAAGAAGTCATAGCTAGTCTCCATTTTTGACTGAAGATATGGTACCAATTCTCTTCATCTGTCCAAGCCTTGCAGAAGCAGCCTGCAATCCAGGCTGGCCTTCTTTTGGCCTAGTGGTCAACAGATTGTATTCTACCTGGAAGCCAGTAAGAAGTGGATTGTCCTGTTTAACATTGGTATCAATGATTTGGATCAATCTACTCTCATCAGACTTGCAGATGACACCAAACTGGGGGGGCGGGGACAATCACCACTGTCAAGGCCACGACCACTGTTCAGAAGGACTTAGGCTACAGGAATGGGCCAACAGGAACCCTCAGAGATTCAGCAACAACAAATATAAAGTTCTGCAGCCAGGAAGGAAGTGCCCCTTACAGCTATACAGACTGGGACTGATCCGTTAGACTGAATCTCAAATACTGCATCCAGTTCTCGTCTCCCAGGGTGGCTGGAAGAAGAGGCTGAGGGACTGGGGTTTGTTCAGCCTGAAGAAGAGGCAGCTTCAGGGGATGCAAAAGCAGCCTGCCCCTACCTACAAGGAAGTATACAAGATGACAGTGTCAGGCTCTTTGCAGGGGTGGGCATGGTGGGAGGATGACAGAAAATGGCCATAAATTGAAACAACAAGTTCAGACTGGATATAAGGAAAAATATTTCCACTGTGACGACAGGCTTGCAGTGGGACAAGCTAACCTGAGAAGATGTACCTGAGTAACTCTGATCTCACAAGTGACCATGCCTTTTAAATATAATTTTAAAATCTTTTCTATCGCCACACTTCCAAACCATGTGTGCACGAATACACACGTGTACTCACTCCTGCCTTGCCTTTAGTTTCTTGGAGCTTAGAACTCCATCACTGTGTATGGTGACTACAGAAAAATAATCTTTGTTACTTGCTTATATCACACCAAATACTGAAGTTCCATAACCTCAGTACATATTAAAAAATACGTAAGTGTATTTAACTTGGCTATCACAGTTCTGCTCTTCCTCCATGCTAAATGTTCATGCCCCTTCTCTTTTACTTGTGCTGACACTCATCTGATTATAGTAAGTCAGTTCAAAGACATAAACTAGTAGGAGAGACTGAATTTATTTTTAACAAGTTTAGCTGCCTCATCAGTTCACTACTGGTACAAACGCCAATGCAAGAGAGAGGGTGGAACCACTTGCAGTCCTAGTCATGAAACAGAGTTCATAACAGACAGTGAAACCCTGGTTCTCGATGGAGATTGTAGGAAGTACTGTAATACATGATTACTACTCCTTATAATTATGCTATTAAAACAGATAAGATTAAGGATGACAAATTTAACCAGCCTGTGCAGTTTTTATGTGGTGAAAGCGAGGAGACTGAATTTTGTATGTTGAAGGGTTTTTGGACTAACAATAAACCTTAACTGGTTGCAAAGCCTTATTTCTGAGAAAAGGGAAGAAATTACAGAGAACAGTGTTTAATTCCTGTTGTATCATGAAATGGAAATACATGGGCAATTATGAAAATTTCTATTTATTGCAATACCTTAATCTACTGGCTACTTGAATTTCAAAGTAGAATAATGTAAATCAGTGAAGTACCCGATCCTGCAAAGGATACACAACTTCACAGAAGCCAAGGAAACTTTCCATGTGCAGCCTCCTTCTACACCAAATCAAAGCCCGCTTTGCCATTGCCTTCAACAAGGATAGAAACAAATTTTGTATGGGATTAATACTTCAGTTACCTGACTTTTGTCATGTTTGCCAAAATAAAAACTAAAAAAAAATATTTAGTCTTTCTGTGAGAGGCTTAACTTTTGCCATTTTGAATTTTTTTAACCAAAACTAGTCCCTTCATGAGGCTCTAGTGAGGAGTTTAAAAACAATTGCTAATGACACTGAAAACTACAGTACTGTCTCAAATACTGAGCAGAGGCACTTTCATAGAAAAACAACACCTAAGCATATACAATTGATTAAACAGTAATCTCCCATGCTGTATATATCTTTTGTACTGGAAGAGGCAGGCTGCCCTATAAGCAATGTTTCAAAAAATTCAGCTGACTAGAAAGCTGTAATTTCACAGACTTCTGGAATGTCTTAGACACAGTATTTTTAAATTATTACTTCATAAAAATCACTTTTAAGTATTTTGTTAGATGTAAAGTTTTTATACAGTTTGAGTAATGAAGAACCTCAACATTAGCTCACATAATGGAAATACAGTCACTCCTTGCCAAGATAAGCATTACATCTCCATTTGCCATTTATTATTCTTTTAAACTGAATAGAGAAGATTGCTCTTAGGAGATAATCCAGATACAAATCTCTACTATCCAATTACTTATGCAATCTCTTTAAACTTCTCAATGGAAGTATCTTACTATCTCTCATAAATCAATCTACATCGCTTCCTTTTGCAAAAAAATCTTTAACATAAATATTAATACTTCGAGATACTATTTTTCCTGAAATTCTACATGATATCCCTAGGTTCCTTTGGGAAATTACTTCATGTACCATTCAAGCTTTTAAAACAAAACTTATCTACTTGGAGGCTAGGTTTCTTACTCTCCTCCTATAAACATAAATAATCTAAAACAATTTCCAGAAGTATTGGAAAGCTTAATAGTAGGTGCACTGTAATTACACAGGAGTCTAACTTCCAAACTGTTGAAAACACCATTAGGTGCCTGTATGCATTTCAATGCCCTACAGTATATTAAGTAAAGCAATGAAAACTCCACAAGCATGGAGTTTGACCTAACAAGACAGAATTCCAAGCTCATGACAGTCCATGCAATTCTTTTTTAGCTTATCTGCAGGCACGCAGCGTGGCTATAGTTCCATTTTAGAAAGTATGTGAAAAGGTTAGGGAAGAAAGAGAGGATCGTGATTATTCACAGTCCAGCAAAAATCTGTTTTCTGTGTTTTAGACTCTGGGGATTCCATACTAAGTTTAAGAGAAGAAGCTGGAATTTCCTGATCTGGCAGATACAACCTAGGGTTGGGGAAGGATAATTCTCAAAAGAGCTTTCAAATGTAGGCTTGGAATTTTGCTGGACAGAACAATGATTGATTTAAATCAGCCATAAAGAGAGATATTTGATCTTCTGTCAAGTCTTTGAAATGGTAGAAGTTAAGGGGAATTATCAGTGCTGCGTACTTGTTTAATAAAAAATATCCATCTTTTACATTTATTTCTAAACATTTTTAACACACTTGTGGGCTGATAATTTCATGCTTCCAGTTGTCAGTATACCAAGCACCTCTTTTTGTGCCATGCTATGGAAAACTGAACTTTTATAGGCAAAAGCAGTAAGGTAGAAAAGTAATGTTTTGCAACAAAATAAAGCACTTACATTCCTTCCTAAAGGTGATCTGCATAGCTCTTCACTGACTTTTTCACTATATGGTAATTTTATCCTCTCGCAACCCCAACTCCTGTGTTTCATCAGGTTTTACACTGAACAAATAGTGGAAAAATCTCTACTCTTCATTGGAACTCCAGGTGAGAGGGTCTAAATTCTGTCTTTTTTGTTGGCTTCACTGCTTCATGCCAAAGATACAAAAAGCACTTCATTTTGCCCATCATACTGTCTCTCCTTCACCTTACTACCTTGTGTTAAAGTTTTTATATTTCTATAGCTTGTACTTAAAATAAACAGATTGTAAGAAGGTCTCTGGTTTGGTGTATATAAACTTACATAAATAGCAATATCACTTTAAAGAACCAGAGACATTCACCAAATGCTACCAGAGCAGTCTCTGGGTAGCAGTGGAGCAAGAGTACTGCTCATTTCTTAACATTACAGTATTTCAATCATTATTAGTATTTCTGTATCAACACATACAGGACATTCTGTCTAGAAGTGATTTCTGCCCTCCAGAATCTACTCATATCAGCAGATACTTTTATTTTGAATCCTAGAATCCACGACCACAGAAAACAGCCCTAAAAAACAAACACCGTCACATTTAGGGTTTGATAATGACAACTGACTTCATTCAAACAGAGCTTGCAGGAGAAATGCAAGGCCTTGTGCAACAGAGATAGATAGAGTTTGCAAAGTAACTAAGAGTCTTTTTGGTTTTCCATGCCTGGATTGTTCCTCGTGTTGTCCCTCTAAAGCCAGCTGCTGGGAGATACACAAGGAAGCAGGAGTGCTTGGTGACCCTCACTGGCAGCCAAGGAATTAGTCTGGTTGGTGGAGCATGGCAATCCACTGTGCCAGATGAAAAAAGCAGGCTAGGGCAGTTTTTGATCCTTTCACTGGGCTTTGGGAAGACAAAATCTCTTCCTTTCACAAACTTGACTAGGAAGCTTAATTGACATCCAAAGGACCTCTACTGTACTGACACTTACTATGCCTGGCCTGTAACTGAAGTCCTTTATGGGCAGCCCAAGTACTTGTGAATGGGTTGTAACTGACAGAGTGCTGCAGTATGCATAACTGCTTCAGAGGTAGGGACACAGGCAAAATGCTCCATACAGCATGATGCTCCTGTGATACTGACATTAGGCAGAAACACTGTTAAATCTGATTGTCAGCAGAACAAAGTGGGACAGAGTATAACCTGCAGAGCATGATTTGCAGTCATTAGGTGCAAAATGAAGTAGAGAAGGGTCAGAGAAATCCCCCGCTGAGGTATGGGGGATGTCTATAATCTGCAAACTCCCCACTAAGACAATACAAGACCAACCCTAACCTTCATGTCTTTGTTTCCTTCTGTTTTGCTTCCTCCAGTTGCCATACGCCTCACAAAAAGAAAGCAGAAGGGGGAAAGCAATTTCTAAGGGCAAAGGTAGCCCAAAACACAGCTAGGGCCTTCTGAACTCGTTTTTTGGGGATCTGCAGAAGGAAGGATTGGCTAAGGATGTCTTCGGGGACCAACACAAACTGTACAGAGCAAATCATGCTCCTCCTGCCAGTCCCCTAGTTGTGTTGTGAAGCTGCCAATAAGCTCAAATGCATTGTGGACTTCAGGGCATTGAAAAATGTTGCATTCTCCCACTGCCGTCACCCTTACCTACCTTTTATTTATTCCATGCTATTCATACAGATATTTGAACAGGCTAAGACCCATTCTTTCCATCACACTCCTATCTTCTACTTATTCACTCGACCTATTTTGTGAATGAAAAGAGGAAAGAACAAATGCTAGGAACAGAGGGCACAGAGGACATGGCAACTGAATCTGGGAACTACTGTTGATAAAAATCTTAGAGGAATTTATGGAGATTACAGATAGTCTTTGATTAGTTAAATATTTCTAGTGATAGGCACACCTCTCAATGTTATCTAGAGGACAACAAGTACATTTCCCAGGAATTTCTACAGCATTCTTTCTTTTTATTAATTTGTCTGCTTTTCCTCCCAGAAACTTTTCAAAATATTCCATTTTCAGAACTGAAAACTAGATTTCCCTGTTGCTTGAGTTATGGCAGTTCAGGGAACAGGTGTGGGATGTTCAGGTACCTCAATCTCATTCAGTCAGGGAAGATGGCTTTTTCAATAGCACCAAGATATTTTGAGCCAGAAAAGGGACTGGAATCTGATTCTTTCGCATTCCAGACCGGCACCCTGACTAACAAGTAATAAAATCTTTCCAGCCCTTTACACTCCTAAAAGGGCCTCTGACAAAAAATTTTCAACAGAATAGAAGAGTGGAACATTTTATACAGACTTCTCAACACTGCAACTTCAGAAAAAAAGCTATTTATTTAAAATATATCCATCAACTTCAACTGTCAACTTTGTCTTATGACATTAATTTTCTCTCTTTTCTTCTGCCTGTCTTCTTAGTGACAGTCCAATGAAATGTCCACCTGTGGAAAAACATGGAGCACACTACTGCCACATTGATATTTTCAATAAAGTATTGAAGCGGTATTGCTTTTGTACACCACTGTTATGGATGTCACTTGGAGCTTTCCCTGTGACAAATGCACCTCTTATAAAAACTAAACAGTTTCCAGTCCATCAGCAACTATTAGTACAATAATTATTCATTACATAATTTACAGCTTCTAGTGGAAGAACAATGTAAAATAAATGACAACTTTATAATTTTTAAAAGCAGCATCTCTGTATATCTTCACTTGAAACGACACTTTTTTTAAACTAGAAAAAAATTAAAGATAGCGTTACTGTTCTTCCTAAAATTACAAGAATCTAAGAAACAAACCATGCAGTACAAAGAATATTAGAAAATGCTAGGATCATCAAGAACCCCATGTAATTTAAAGGCAACTTCAAGATAGCCCCCAATCAAACCAAATATGCAGCCAGCAGGCCAATTCTTTCAAGTATTCATCCACAGGTAGTAATTTAAAAAACAATCACAGTGGTGAATAAAAGCTGTTATGACCTATGAAGTACAGCAAAGTGCCATTCAGGAGAGTTGTTTTCAATCATCCATCTCTGAAAGTGCCTTCTGGAACAAACTTTAAAATGTTCTCCTTTCCAAGTCACATTTGAAGGAACAGACAAAAATCATAACTAGATGCTTTTAGTATATTTATTAGTAGTAACTTTAACATCACACTATAAATAACATAGCCCACACACAGGTATCTTTAATAATCCAATCACCAGATGTAATATATGTTTTCCCATCAAATTCTAAAATTCAAGTTATCAGAAGCATGCACTAACTCCTGGGTGTTGGACATCTATTCTGTTATCGCACAGAGTTGGTCTTCAAAGCGAGAAAAATTTAATTTCTATACCTTTGCTTGTAGGATTGATAGCTTGAGCAAAATGAAGCTTCAGTTAACTTTACAGACACTACTAAAGTGGACAGTGGTTAATGTCATTATACTGCAAAACACCACTAGAAACCTCCCACTATGCTCATAATTCCCATTCCAATAGAGCACATTTAAGTCGTCTTGTCCCGTAGCTCCTTGATCATCACCTAATTTTTCCATTAAAGGCACAGGCGTTTGGGATTAAAGACTTAATGTGACAGTATGGTAATAAATGCTTTCCGTGAATATGAACAGATTACTTCTCTGAAACCAGTCTTTTTTCCAAAATATGTTTAATTTGATGATCTAACCCTGATAAAACCACATTTACCCACATACACCTGGTAAATAATGAAAGAAAGGCCAGTTATGAAATCCTGAAATATTTGCTTTTAGTAATAGAAGGCCTGTCTTTCCCAGAAAATACTTTTTCTGATTGTTTTGTTTTTTGTCATCATTGTTTGTTTGGTTTGTTTTTTTTTTAAAAAGGCAATTTCAGAATAATGTACATGGGAAGGAACCTCTGGACGTCATCTGCTCCGACATCATGCTCAATGCAGGACAACTCTGAAATCAGACCCTGCTGCTCCAAGTCATGCCCACAACCACTCAGGGCAACCTGTTTCGGTTTTGCCCACAAATCCCGGTCTACGTTGCCGATTTTTTTTTGACTCAGTAAATCATTGCAATTCCATTTGAAATTATTTTTAAAGCTCTTCTGGAATACAGATTATATATTAGCCAATCAGGTTCAACATAACGAACAGTATAAATTCTGTCTTCATTTTAAAACATGATGGTTTCTATTAAAAAAAATTATTTTTCATCAGTTGCCTGCTGTTACTTTCATATACTTCAACATCTGTACGGAAGACCAAAGTCAGTATTCATTCAGTATGCATTCTGTACCTAATTTATCCTTAGTCTCCACACCATCCACAGACTGCGCCTTCTGAAGATGAAGTCTTCAGGACCAAAGCTAGTTTAAGGAAGATGATACACCTTTTCAAAATAAAAAAAAAAAGGGAGGTAAATTCACTTTTCACTGATGCAGTAGTACTACAGGCTTTTACTGGGATATGACCTTTAACAGGATATTTTTTTCATCTTTATTCTTGTTGCTTTTAAGCCTTTCTACTCTGGTTCACAGCAAAGTTGTACAAACAGCTGTGTAGTACAAACAAAAGGAGGGGTGTCAAACAGAAACAAAAGGTGGAAAGGGAAATACCTTCAGCCTTTACTAGCACACGTTTTTCTTCATGAAATTAAAACTTCAATGTCTGCTAGTCTAATTAATCTTTCATAAATTCATCTGAGCAATAGACCACCCAAACTGACAAGTGTCAGCTGAATACTGCCCCAATCATATTATATCATGAACCATTTTATTCTCTGAAAGAAACTTAAAGATGTTTTCACATGAAAAACAAATATATCTCAACCAGATAGTGCACTGCTGTATTTCAGTTCTGCCTAATTTGCTTCTCTGAAACAGACCAGTAAACATGGATTTTGTAAAATTCTGGCTTCCAGAGTCCTGAGTTGACAGATACTCTAAAATGAAGTGAAACTTGGTTAAGTACTAGTCTGATCTCTGAATGCTGAGTTCTGGATCAGTTGGGCCAAAAGAGAGCTATGACCCATTCCGGTCAGAACTACAGTTTAGGTGACTGTGGGCCTAGGCCTCCAGGGTATGTCCTGACACATATACTTCTGTTAAGATGTAACCATTCCGAAGTCAGGTACAAGCCTCATCTTCACATTAGGAGCCACCATAGGAAGGAGAAGCTAGAGAAAAGATTAGCATAAAATCTTTCTAACTCTCTTATCAAGAGTATGAAACCAGCTAGTTCAACTATTGATAGACATCAGGTTATCCATGTGACATGAAAGGTGCAAGAGAGCCCAAGAAAGAAGTTTATAAACATCCTGCAGTGGGTACCTCCAATCAGAACTTGCAATGTAGCACAAAGAACACATCTAGAGGAAAAAAAAAATATATCGGGTTTCACAAGTTCCTCTGCTTACAAAATAGTTCGGTTTTAATAAAGCAACTGTACAGGTGACTTCCTGCAGAGATGAATTCCATGTATTGGTCTAAAAGGTTGAAAAAAAAGAAGCATCTTCCTTTAAGCTTACTGTCCTCCAAAATATTTGTAAGTATCTATTCATCTTATGCTTAAAGTTAGGTACTATGTTCTTACATAGTTTTTCATGTAATCAAAATATGCCCTCAGGCCATTACCATCATCAAGGCCACATGAAACCTTTTACGATATCTGAATGTTACTATGTTCATCATCAGTGCAATATCAGCTTTAAACAACACTGCATGTCTCAAACAGGTACTATTAACATCTAAGGAAAAAGAGAGCATTCAGATAAAGTTCTAATACTGGCCATTTTAAAGCAAAAATAGCTGTTAATGAGAGCTTATTCCCAAAAGATATGTTAGAAACCTACTACCTAAATAAGCAATGACAGCACTGCCGTAAGGAGGGTCCTCTGATAAGTAGTCACCCCTCAACAGACACATGCCAAATCTAGAATAAAATTTAAAAATGAAATGTTGATTATGGGAACACTCCTTTGCTTTTTCCTTTTTTTTTTTTAAATAAACTCTTCATACATTTTAAAAATACTAGCCACATTAGGAACCACAACTATGACCAGAAAGATATCTTACAACTTTTCAGCAAAACCTGACTGGCAAAAAAAGGACATAAAATACCAAGTATGGGAGGTTCTAAAGATTTTAAAGACAAAACCCTTAATTGTTCTGCATTTGCCCTCAAAGCCTATTTTCTTGCAAAAACCTTGCCTGGAAAAATAAAGTTTTGATGGCTTTCATGTACTCTGAGCAAGGGGGCCAATCAGGTCCTGAAAGTATATCAGTAACCCACAACACCACAGAAGTCCATGGCTCATTTTAGATTACTATAAACCAGGCTAGCAAGTGAGACAGAACAACGAACACACAAGCAAACAAGAACATAAACAAGAACTAAAAAGCATGATCCATATCACCATGATAATTTGTTTTACTACAAGCATGTCTTGGTTTCAGCTGGGACAGTGTTAACTTTCTTCACAGTAGCTAGTGAGAGGCTGTGTTTTGGGGTTTGTGCTGGGAAGAAGGCTGATAACATACTCATGTTTATAGCTGCTGCCAGGACAGTGAAGGACTTTTCAGTTTCTCTGCTGTGCCAGTGTCTGCAGGTGCAGCAGAAGCTGGGAGGGAGCACAGCTCCAATTACTGGCTTAGGATTCAACCTTAGGTTTAGGATTGAGACCCAAATTGGCCAATGGTACATTCCATATCATGCACATCATGCCCAGTATATAGATGAGGATTGGTCCAGAAGTGCGCGCGCGCGCTCTCTCTCTCTCGCTTCCTTTTTTGGTCCCTTCTCTTTTCCAGGATTGCATTTTCAGGACTCTCCCTGCTCCACGATCGTTAGCCAGGAACGAGCTGAGCCTTGGTCATCAGGTGGTGAGCAGTTTACTGTGTATCACTCATTTGTATATTTGTACTTATTATTGCTATTATTATTATTATCATTATTACTTTCAGTTTTATTGTAGTTTAGTTATTAAATTGTTCTTATCTCAACCCACAAGTCTCTTTTCCCTTTACCCCTTTAATTCTCCCTCCCATTGCCTGGAGGGGGGGAGGGTGAGCGAGTGGCTGCATGGCATTCACTGCTAGCTGGGTCAAACCACGGCAGAGTAATTCACCTTCTAGACCACAGTAACATTAATTTAGCAAACACAGCAGTGTAACCAATTAAGAACTCCTTAACAAACCTCAAACTTTAGTTCACTAAAGTCTTTCTTTCAAAGAGTGGATACAAAAAGAGAACCTAGGGATTATCTATAACAGAGGAAAAGCCAGAAAAGAACATGCCAAGCTCAGAAACTTGAACAAATCATCGGTTTACTGTGCAAGTTTATGCATATTAAGCCTTACTTACTGCAGTAGTAAACCACTGACCACACCAGCCTGACTAAAAGCCTTACAGTGTTTGTGTGCTTTGCTGCATCCCATAATTTCTCTAGTCATTTGAACACTATTTCAGGAATGTCCTGTAGAGGTCTCAGATAATTATTCACATCCATAGCATTCTGCTCTTCAACAGTTCATTTCAATCATTCTGGTAACATTTCTACAAACATTACAATACTCACATCATGACAAAAAGGGGTCTTTACTCCTTGTCAGATTGCTGTCTTGAATTGCATCCTCTTACGTACAATCATTTACTACTCAATGCTTCAACAAAATATATTTTAAATATTTAATATTTCTACTCCTAATGATCCTTCTTCATGCTGTAACCCACTAAAGCACTACCTCAGCCTGCCACTTCTGTGCAAAACAAAGCTGGCAACTGCAAAAGAAAGTGGGAAATATGAAAAACTTTGGCAAGACTCCTACTGTCCAGGAACATTAAGATACAGAAACACAGAAGAAAAGACGTTAATTGCGGGTGCTTCTCTACAGGTCTACATTCCAATCCAGTAAATTAAAGGGAACACTAATATTTACTTGAGAAGGATGAAATTCAAGTCACACCCTTAGAGATCACATCACCTGAGCAGTATCCTGTTTTCTCTATTTCACTCCAAATCTATGGACATTCCAATTTCAGTTTTGGCAGTTTGTTACTGTTCTCTCTGGAATTCAGTACTGAATAGGTTTGTGCCCTAAACTCATACCATAGCTTATTCTGCAAATCTCTCTGAGAGAAGTCCATAGCACTCCAAACTAGAATTGTTCGCCACTGTACAATTTTATCCAAACTAAAAAGGGCAGGGTGTAAGTGCCAGTCTTTCAACTTTGCACTAAGTCTCAATGCAAAAAAAAAAAAAAAAAAATACACCAAAAACAAACAAACAAAAAAAAAACCAACCACCAACAAAACCAAACAAAAACCCCGCAACAAAAATCAAAACCAAAATGCCATTTAGGTCAGATCCTGCAGACAGTAACACTGTCTATTACTGGCATGTGATTAAAATCAATGCAATGCCTCAGAAAAATACAATCATACATAGTATTTGCAAGGTTATACCTGCAAATTTATCACAAAATGCTGTACAAGATGGTCTGTATTAAAAGCCAGCCACTGACAGAATGAGCTGAAAAGGACCCAACTTTTCTCATTGATAATATGCGAATACTCTGAGAACATATTCTATAGTTCTTGGGAATATGGGGGTCAAATTCGGATGGACAATAGCTTAGGTACACCTGGGAATAAAACCCCAAGGGCATAATTAAGTCCCACATAGTCCTTAAGGCAGAACCATGACCTAACTTCTGTCAATTTTTACTTCTGTTCTTACTTTGTTATGTGTTAATATGTTCTCACCCAGCCATAAACTTCCTAAGGAAAATAAGCTACTAAGCTCCTAAACTTTTGAAGCCTCTTGAGTTTCTCAGAGGATGCTTGCGATATCTCTTATAAGAAAAAATTTAAATTACATTGTTGGTTCTGTACCAACAAATGATGTATACAAAGATACCTCAAGCTGGGTATTCACAGTGTAACTCAAGACAGCCAAAATGTTTTAAAATTTAAACAAACCCAAATTAACAACACACATTTAACAAGAGAAGTACAAGTACACTTGAGTGGTGGATGATTTATAGAACAGAAATGTCACTTAGCCCACAAAGAAATTTTGTATCGTACGCATCTCAAACAAAAACACCAAAGATTAAACATAGGTCAAAGGAACTTTATAAGCAACAGTAACCACAGACTACTTCACAGAAGCAAAGATGCCATTTTATGTCCCACTTCCCCATCGCCCTCCTAAAAGGAAGAAAAACTTTCAAACATTCCCTCCCTGGTTCAGCTCCCAGCCACTCCAGCCTTACTGCACTATAGACCTTTCTCCGTGACAACTGGTCTCCACTGGATCTTTGTGGAACAGAAGCCACAACCCGCACCCCCTGGGTGGGCTCTGCATCGGTCAGGCTACAATGAGGACAGCAGCATGCACCTAGGTCATATGCAGCCAGAACAGCTCGCAAACATGCATCAAATCACAGGATGAGACTACAACCATTTGCTTAATAAAAATTTTTAACAAAATCTAGTTCATAAATCTGAGTAATTTCTATCTCTGATGCACAGTAACTGTTTATTAACTGATGAACACACTGACTGACACAGGGTTATTTCTAACAGGAATTAAGAGTCTTCATAGGGACATTTGATTAACACCAGTGAAGAGGCAGAAAGTTGCGGGTCTACATAAACATTTGTAGCATAATCAAGGAAATCTGAACTAAGAAAGAAGGGCCTATGTTTTGAATAGAGTTCTCTTTCTCAGTCAGATCATCAGGCCATAAGACAAGCTTTTCTGTACTAGGCTACAGTTTAACAACTGACAGTGTTAAACAAAGGAAAAAACCCACCCCATTGTTTCCTCATCAAGAACAAATAAATGTCTTTCCCTGACAATTATCTGGAATCCACTACAGACAGGGAGTGAGGCTACAACGCCCACTTTTTCAGCTGCAGTAGGCCACACCTCCTCTTCTGGAAGTGCTAGAGAACCACATAGCAAACCACCCTGTCCTCTGCTGACCAAAAGTGTCCCAGAGAGTGACAGGCAGAAGCAGACAGAATTGTTCCTCCACAGTGTGATCCCAATAAAAACACTGTTACACAACTATATGAGAGGGGACACCTGTGCTTTGGTCAAACCCTTTTACTTGACAAGATGTTGCTAAGACATACGCCTGCCACATAGTGACACGCCAGGCTCCATTCATTCTGTGTTTGGCACATTTACGGCCATATGGCATGATGCGCAGAATATCGAAAGTTCATCTGCCACATGATTAAAAATACCCACATCCTTGTCAGACATTCCCAGCTCTATGAAGGCAGTAAGCTCTTAAGAACCAAGGCAAGGCATTGCATCAGAGTAAGAATTCTTCACAGGTCAGATCTGTCAGCCACAAGATATGCTTATCTGGACTAGACTATAGTTTAGCACTTCAAAAAGAAACAACAGGTGTGTAAAGTACTATTCCTTCATTAACAACATGAGAAAGTTACTAATGCAAAGAGGGTGTCCTAGCAGGATTTAGTTAAAATACAGGTTCTTCTAGATCTTTTCCTCTACACCAAAAGTAAAAAAAAAAAAAAAGGTATTTCTAGACACCATGAGTGTGATTATCAGAACAAACAGCATATTATGGAAGGCATCCCAGTATGGTTGTTCTGTTTGTTTTTCAAATAAAGACTGAAGTTTGATTTAATGAATTGAGAAGAATAGCACAGACATACCAAAGTAGCTCCAACATACAGTATTGTATAGTATGCAGCAAGAGCATGCGGAATTTAAGTGTGCTGTCCCAAGACATACCCAAACAATTACTTTGAATACAATATGTATTCAGAGTCGATGAGATAAAGTTGCCTTTCTTCAAGTACAAACAGTATCCAAGTTCAAAGGATAGAATCTGATCTTGTTCTATGAGATGCAAATGATTGTTTCAGTTGACAGAATACATTCATACCCCTTACAGACTGCCTCTAGCCCAGAAGTCCTAACCAAGCGAAAAAGTCCAAAAGCAAATTAGCCTTGAAAAAGTACACTTAAAGAAGGGGAGGGGGAAGCAACCTCTCCCCTAAGAAGCACCTTCATTAGCCTTTCAAAACAAGAGCCAGAGAGATTGACTTCAGCATCACTATTGGTTTTGCACAGAAAAAGTCACCAGGGAAAGCAATAGTATTCAGCAACACTCAAAATTTAAAAAGACTCAAACCCTACACGCACAAAGCAAACCCTACAAAATACTCTTGCAACACAAAAGGAAAACCATAACAACTGTATCACTCCCCTTTTCAGCCACTAGCTGCTCTTTCCAAATGAAGGACAAGTCAATCTGTCCATACAGATTACTCCCTCAAACAGATGAAGACATAGGGCCCCAGTTTGCTTCACACAATAAAACATTCGAAGACTTGACCATCATTCTGGTGAGATACTCTGCAGCAGTCTAAAATGTGTTTTATGAATAATTAGGAGAAAATGCACTAAAGTCAAACAATTTATGATCTACCTTCATGAACAGTAGAAATTAGCTATTCATAAACATGTTGTCAACAGCAGCACGTTCCCAGAAAACAGAACCTAATTCTGCAACAATGACAAAATTTCTCTTCAACAAGAGCTTCACAGTAACAAACATTTAAAAAGTCAGTAAAAGGTCTGTAACATTATAGAGGTTTCTTGATGACAGAAAACATGTTTAGGATCAAAATTTCTGTGACAGTTGTACTCCTGGCTCACAGCAAAGCAAAGGTGAACAGAAAGACACACAAGAAAACAATGGAGAAACTCAAAAGAACTGGACATCTAAGAAGACAGTTCCATGGCAGCTAGGACTGATCTACATCTTGGTTTCTATAACAACACTCTCCCCTTTTGCTCCCAGTTCTGGACTTGCCTCCTGCCTCACATCAGCACTAGTACCCACTCAGTGACACAAGGAGCTGCTTCTGTTGAAAAACAACCCTAAAACTAGGGGTTTCAGTTTAGCCAAATCATCTCCTGGGGTCAGTTTACTATTGGTGGCAGGAGAGGGACAGGTAAACAGGACCATGACAGTCCAGATTCAGTGGGCTGCATTACACCTCTGCAACCTGTTTCCAGTTCCCCTCCAAGTTGCCGTAATAAGAATTTCCATGTCCTGGCATAAAAGCTGTGGAATCTTAGCATTGTTTCTCTTCGTGCCTTTCTGAAAACGTGCCATCCTGGAAATGTTACTGTATGTTCATCCATTTTCAATCTTTTCCATTACTTCCATAAGTATTCTAGTTTTTAGTCACCTCTGTGATAGATATAATAGTTGTGAAATCTCAAATACCTACAACATTTTTTAGGCTAAAAGAAAAAAGCAATAAAAGCAAAACAAAACCTATTTCACAAAATTGAACTTGTCTCTAGGTGTTGCAAACATTAGTAAGTGGAAGGAGAGAAATCCTCTTATCTTATTCTAATAACCCTAACAACATGTTCAAAGCATAGAATTTTAACCAAAGGCTTGAACACAAGTTATTTAACTGGAGGAAAACAAGAACTCCTAATGCAATCTGTACAGATCTCTAAAGTTGTAAATAATTTGTCCTATTTGATCTATATATTGACCCTTACCTGTAAAAATGAAAACTTCTCTCATGCTCATTACTTCAAAGTAAAGCCAGTTCCCCTTCTCTGAAAATATAAGATAGTTCTGAAGGATTCTTTCATTTAACCATATTGTAGTAGGACAACATCTCCAGCAAACAGCTCAGCTCCATTCATTTGAGAAAAGGTCTATTCTTCTTGGTGTGTACAACTTCTCATTAAGGCTTATGCTGTGCATGACAACTACAGTAATACCATCTGGTAAGTCAAGATAGGTTTTAATCGAAATAGCTCCACGAGACAAGTACTACAGACATAGGTCTGGATAAACCACAGTCTAGACCACTTGCCCCACTTTACATACCAGGTCACAGTCCTTGGCTTTAACCAGTGGTACATATTTTGCACACATAAGCAAATACTCTGCAGCATTTCCTGACTTGATAACTTCACATGCTCTGAGATGAAAGATATAGTGCAGCCCTATCACTCCCAGATAAATAAAGAATAAAAGCGTTATCTGAGAGTTACCATAGCCATTTTCACTAATGCTAAAATCAACAACACATAGCCCCAAGCAAATGACAGACTGGTTAAAAAACCTACACACACAATCACTATGTATTTTAACACTGTCTGATGCTATCACAGCTATATTAGCACTGTAATATTAGAATTCAACTTTACACTGGATAAACAAATGAAGGTGTCAGAAGTTCAGACACAGCTAGTCTCTCATTGCGAGTTCAGTACTTGCATCACAGGTTTTATTTTGAATAAATATACATCAATTAAGTAAAAGCAGTTCCAAACCTGTCATTGAAACCAGAATGAGACACCAGGCAGTTTCATGGGGAATATGAACATTCCTGAGCAGACAAAGAGACATGAACAAATTACGTGGAGTTTTGATAAAAACCAGCAAATTATACTACAGGATGAAACAAGACAGAAAAATATATTTGGGGAAAAAAAAATATGCTCTCCTGTCTCACTACAGTGTTACTGTAACTTGTACACCTTGGAGTGTCATCAAATGATCCTCTACTGACTTTCCAAAACAGGCAAGTGACTATTTCTTATTAAGGTTAGAATTTCATAAGGTATGTTGATGCATTTAGCAGCTCCACACCACTGAAAACATAAAAGCCCTGCTCTCTCCTCAGCTACTAGCAAACAAGGGAGATTAAAGGGGAAATATAAAGTGAACGAGAAAAGGAACCTTTCAGTGACGGTTTGCCATTAAGTTCATTCTTAGCAAGCAGCAGCCTAAAGAAAGGATAGTTGCTCTAGTTGTATCTTAAACAGCAATGTTGAGAATTGCGCTTAAAACATAATTAAGATCCATCCCTTTCAAAATGTAATGACTAACACTCCAATTTAACATAATTTTTCTTCAAAGGACAGATGACTCGTACTCCTATTTCTTGACTAAATTTTGTTCCCTCCCACCCAGCTAGAAGTCTTAACATTTCACAATTTTTTCCTATTTCAGCTGAAGTCCTGCAATCACCAATTTCACACAGAACTGTACTTGCCTCAGACACCAGACATTTCAGATAATAAAAGTTATTCTACTCATCTGTTGCAACTCAGCTTATTTCCATGGAAAAAAGAATTGACTCACGTATTTTCCAATCTCTGATGATGCTCCCATCATGCTATTCCCTTTTCTGCTTGCCTCTTATTTGCTACCTTTAACTTTTACCAGCACAGTATTCTACATTCCTCCTATTTCTCTGAGTCTCCACTGTGACTGGAAGCCTTCTACCAAGGACCCCTGAGCTACGGTAGTGCCCAGGAAAGACACAGCATGAAAGTCCCCCTGCTCAAATAACTTCAGCCTCAGTATTTTTCCTCTTAACAGTCTCTGCTGTTCACAGGACAAGAAAAAGCAAGTTCCAGTGAAAAAGTATTCCATGATAAAAACTGCAGTGTTTTCACCTCCCCAAAAGATGAAAGCAGCAATGGGAATGGCATTCCCTCTCCACATCACCACAAAGAAAACTCTTTCACAACCTCTTAATTCTTAAAGTTCTCTGGCTTCTGCACATCTGCTGTTTCTCAAGCACTTTCTTGGTTAGTTAGCAAGTATGCTAGAAACATTCTAGGAAAAGTATACTATGACCTATTTCAAATATACAAATATATTTTAAACAGATTTTTCTCCTCAGTGGAAAGAGAAGTGAAAAGGGGGCAGAAAGAAAGGATAGTTTTGTTTTCAAACAGCTCACTCTTTACCACTCTGACAGGAGTGCAGATAAACATTTAAATAAAGATCACTTGCAGCTTCAGAATTTGTGATGTGGAACTCATTTTAGGCAAGCTATTAAAAAAACCCACCCATTTTAAGTCAGTGGTGATCATCAGTGGAGCATGGACAATTTACTATGCAGAAAACAACATACGGGAAGCCCTGCATTCCTAGTGAGAAAACCAAACATCATACAACTGATGAAGATTTGAGTGTACTGAGATTCCTATCTCTTATTCTGTGCCTCCTTGGTGCTCTACTCTGTTGGTTCCACTACGGAATACAACAAACGAGGCCTACTTAAAATGTGCTGAACGATGGAAAAACAGAAAAATTTTCCTTTTCAATTTTCTGTGTCCACCCCAAACCCCCAAATTGTGTTATCAGAAGAAAAACCCACATCAACACCTCACTGTAACTCAGTACCCCAGGAACTTTAAAGAGTTTAAAGGAAACTTCAAAGAAAAGTACGAATTCCTCTAACCATTTCTTACCTTTTCATCTGGCTCATCCTCTTCAGTCCATAGTTGTCTTTTTATAACTTTGTCAAGTAGCAGCAAGATACAATTGATACTTTGGGCTATTTCCCTTACGATAAACCAGTTTCAGAAGAACTGTCAAGATGAGTTCTTAGTTTGCTGCAGTTTGGAGGAGTCATAAACAAAGAAATAACATCTATGTATTTAGTGAATGAAAATGTTACTTCAACTCCCACATTATTGCCTTTAAGATACAAAGTGTGAGCAAGAGAAATATAAGTGCCCCCTCTCTTTTGGGCCACCAGTCTTCAAAACAAATCAACACAGTACCCTAAATGTTGGGAGAGAAAAATCACTGTCAAATAGTGCAAAAAATAAAAAACCCCTGAAGAACGGAACAATTCAAATAGCTTCCACAACACTCCTAAAACACAATGAGCCAAGTCACTCCTGCCCTTCCAAGTGTGAGATTCTCTAATGTCAATGGGATTACTCAGATAAATGAAGTGGGCAAAGCTGAAAACCAAGCCTCAAGCTTGAAGCTGATGTGAGGTTTTTTCACAGCTGTACACAAGGCTATCATTATATCAACAGACCTGCAGCATATAAGCAGTAACAAATACAAGAACTACTGGAACAGCCTAGAAAAGCACACAAGAAAAAGCACCACTCAATTTTAAAAAATAAACCACACACACTGAATTTTCCAAGAAGCTTTGAAATATGGCATTTTCAACAGTCAGCTTATTTCTAGACATGAATATTTTAAACCACTAACAAAGAGGTTCCTAGCTGTGCTCAAATACACCTGGCAACCCACAGACATATGGCTGATGTCTCACAGCACTGGTCTTCGGTATTTGACTCTTCTAAATCAAAGAGGATAAAAATTATTTTAAAACACCAGGCATGACTTTTCTATGTAAAGGGACTGCTGTGTAACAACAGGAGAAGGAATACTGTCCATAAAAAAAACTTATCTATTCTATACTCAATAAAAGATGTTAGGAGTTCATTTAATATTCCACAGGTACATTATGAAAACTTTACTACTTCCATCACAGAAAATAGTTGGAAAAAAGAAGTCCTGAAGTATCATCAAACATGGGAAAGGGTTTTCAGTCTTTCTGTAAAATCCATTATCTTCATTTTGACAATTTAAGATAGTTTTAGAAACAGCATGAATCCAGATTTTACTGTACTGACCAACCTGAAAGATCACTTTTCAATTTTTCTGACAGCAAGCCCTAACGTCCTATAAGGTTTCTGAACACATACTCTCTAAATACCTGGAAGATACAATGGAATCTAGAGCAAAGGTATCATAGGACTTCCATGTGTTTCTTGTTCACTTTTCCAAACCAGGCCACCAATATAAATACAGATTGTAAATACAAACACTGTAAACTGCACATTAAATAGGCTTGTCAGTCTCTCTTCTGTGCAGGCAGTTCAGCTTCACAGTTGAGCCATGTACCAAATCTTTCAAGCACCTAGGGAAAAATCCCTCTGTTTTGCATGACTGACATAGGTTAAAAATTATTTCCAACACCACTCTTTCTGAAAAAGGTCCCCTACTTCCTTAGCTCTCATTACAGATTACCAAGTCTCAAGGCTTGATTTCTTTCACCAGTAAGTAAGATATTAATGAAACAGTATTTATCCTATCCCTATAGGATGGCAAGCACACAAGTGTTACTCAGATGTATACTCTGTTAATGAGAGGGAAGACTCAAACTTTATCACCAAATATGAGTACTCTTGAACTTTTCAGGACTACAGCATGTGTAAAAAAAAAATATTAAAATTAGTATACTCATAAGGTGGTATCACAAAGGGTTCACTCCAATATCATATTTTATTTTACTGCAATCATACCATCTTGTATTCCGCTTTGCAAACACAAATTAAAAGTCTAAAACTAAACAGAACTCCAAATCTACTGTGCCTCGAGACAGTAAAACTAGAAATTTTTATTGTCTGCAGTAAAAAAAATAAAAAATCACCTGAGAAGGCCAAGTGTAATAAAAACCACTCCTGTTCACCTGACCACCTCACTAACATTTACAAGGTATTTGACATGTTTTGCAGTGCAAAGGAATTTAAGTTTGCCACCGCTGGAATTTGCTGTTACAGCAAGTAGGACAGAGAAGCAGGCCTAACACAGCACATGATGCTTGTCAAAAAAAAAAACTCGCAGCCAGCAGGCTTCCTCACAACTACCTTTGCTAATTTCAGAGAAACACAAACCACGGCCTTCATTCATAATTCAGTGCGGTTTGTTCCATAAATTTGTAACGTCCTTTAAAAGTTTTTGATAATTAGACTGCACTGTTTTCAACAGCAACATTATATTTCATGATACACGCAGGTTTGGTTTTTAATTACTTTCCACGACCACTTTGGACAGAACACACGTTTTACAGCAGGTATCGTGGGCGTCTATCATCCAGCTATTACAACCAGCCATCAAAGCCGACCCAAAGCGCC
>NW_010123393.1:0-3158 GCF_000699245.1 Pterocles gutturalis
CCCCCTTTGGAGCAAGTTTTACCAGCATGAAGATGTTTCTGCCCCCAGCCCCAGCAGGAGCATCCCCTGCAGAGAGCCCGGCGCCCCAAACCTTCCCCCGCCCCACGGCACACGGGGTCCAAGCAGCCGGTCCCGCATCCCACCCCGCATCCCGCCCCGCAGGGATGCTGCAATGCTAGAGATGCTGGACCACAGGGGAGCCCCCGTGATGTCCAGCAGTGAGCAAACGTCACGGAGCAGAGAGGAAAAGAGCAGGAGCTGGTTTCCACTCTCAACTTTGCTGCATAATGTAATTATTAATGGGGCTTGTCCTGAACTCCCTGTGTCATAGCGGAGGATTAGGAGTCATGGATGAATTCAGGCCAAGAAGGTTTACAATCCAAAGGACTTATCCGCCTTGCAAAAATAAATAACGCACCAGCCTCCTGACAGGCTCCCGCTGCCAAGAAGTCAGCTCCAGGAGTGACAACCTTCTCGTTTTGCATTTTTAATGAGGGACATGCCTGTCGCACTCCCCGGCGCGGGCTGAGCCCCTGTCGGTGCTTCACGCCGGGCTGAAGCCACTGTGTTAGGAAGAGCGCAGCATCCCTCATGCCAGCGCCACAGTGCCCGCCTCGTCGAGGCCAGCATGCCCTTGCAGTGAATTAAAGCGTAATTGGTTAATTAACTTGAGTAAAACTTGGAATAATTTTTTATTTTTTTAAGTGAGGCTCAAGAAACAAGGCAGAAACAAAAGGATGAGTTTCTCCCCCCTTCCCCAGCAAGAAGAGGGGAAAATATGGGAGCGAGGAGCCCGGGGGTCTCGCTGGTGCCGGGGCTCCCTGGAAACCCATGGCTCCATCCAAGGTGGGTGCTGCCATCTCCCCTCGGCGCCTCCCCTCCTCCTTGTTTTAAGGTGCCAGGGTTCTTGCCGAGTCATTTATTCTCCATCGACAAATTTCAGCGGCAACAAAAGTTTTTCCATTCTGTGCCCGCCGATCTTATCGCTCGCCATCTCGCGCGGTCCCTTTCAACAAGGTCTTAAAGCGCTTTATCTGCTCCGCTTCCCGGTAGCGAAATATGATTGAAACGTTCTATTTCTGCTTGCCGGATTAAGGAGATGTTGCAAAACTGCACAAAAACCTGGCAGATGTAAGCAAGGTATTACGGCTGCTGGGGCTGTTAAGATCTGAGGGGAAAGATCAATACGTGCTTCTAAAGTTGTGCCTCTGGAAAGGGGGGGAGACGGTAAAATACATCCCTGCTTGGCAACGCTGCCCAACCTCGACCGCGTAAACCCTGCTTTATCATCCCAACCTGATGCTGAAATTTTGCACCATGCGCTTCTCCTCTCCTGCAAGGTCCCTACAAGCAAATCGTCCAAGAAGATGCTCATGGGATGCTCACGCCTTAGCAAAAAGATGATTTTTCCCCATAATTCCTGTAAATTCAATGCCAAACCACGATGCCGACTGAAACACAGCTGGAGGATGCTCCGGCGCGGCGGCCTGCCCAGGGTGGTGAGGATGCTCACAGCAAGGCACCCCGGGGCTGGGACCGACCCTTTGGAGCCCTGGTGGGATACAACCCATCCGTGGGGCGATGCCCCCTCCCCACCCAGCGCCGGCACACAAAAGCCGGGCAGGAGGCTGGCCCCTCGCAAGCTGCTGGTAATTAAAAAGGCCTGTAAACGCCCCGCAAAAAGCACTTCAAAGGGACGGCGATTCCAGCGAGACCGCGCGGTGTAAAAATTATGAGTCTTCCCCGCGGGGTGCTTTGTGTGAAAAAGACGGGGTCGGTGGCAAACGCCGCTGCCCGCTCCCGGGGGACGAGGGGGCTCGGTGGAGCATCCCAGGGGATGCGGGGGCTCAGTGGAGCATCCCAGGGCCGTGGGTACCAACCCAGAGACCACTGCGACGGGCGCACCACCACTGCAAGCAAACTCCATCTCTGCCCACTTAAAATCTGGATAATAACGCCTTCCGCTATTTTTACTGAAGGATCTCCACTGCCCGGCCTCTCCCTGATGTCCCTTTTGGGGAGCGGGGAGGAGACCCCCCTCCCCTCCACACCAAACCAGACGTGCGGCTTTTGGCCATTTGATTACATTTAAGTTTATATTTTCTCCCCTCAAACAGAGTGAACACAACGGTTGGGAAATTTGTCAGAAAACTATTCCAAGCCATTTATTGCCTTAATGCGCACCTTTGTCCAACAGGCAGTTTTGACAGGAGCGATAAATTCCAAATTTATGTCAACAGAGCATATGTTGAACACCTCATTTCTGAGCTAAAGCGGCATGCTGCCCCATAAATCACCCTTCTGTTTGAAATGAAAGTAGATTACGGGCCCGTGTTATTGAGCAGTTAGAGCCATAGCCGTATAAATCAGAACTTTTAACTCCAGGCGATCCGCTCTGCAATTAACTAAAGGGCACTTTGTCATCTCCGGGCCGGGGCGCAGCTCGGCGGGGCACCCGGCTACGGCGGGAAGCCAAAAAAACCTCTCCACGCTGCGCGGAACAGCTCTTCCCTTGCTCCATACAAGGAGCGAACCCCAGGGCAAAGCCCGAAGCAGAGCACTTCCCGGCTGGGAACGCACGTGCAGCTCCGGGTGGGATGGTTTTGCATCTCCTGAGATGGTTTTGCATCCTTCTGTGATGGTTTTGCATCTCCTGAGACCCTTGCAACAGGTCGAGACCCTCATCCTGCAGCCTGTCACCCCTCCCGCTGCATTTCACGATGATGCTGTGGGGGCTCAGCCCCGCCGGCACGGACCTGCGGCGGGCACGGGGCAGGTGACCGCAGCGCTATAAAAAGCTTCAGCCGCTAAGTATTTCCTTTCCTATAAAATATTCATTGCCGCGCGCGAGAGCCAGGGAGCAGAAGCCGCGCATGGTCCTAACTTTGTGCTGCAGCAATAACAGAGTTTTATAGCAACCTTCTCCTTTTATTTATACCGGGCTGTAACCGCGGTGCTCTGGTGGAGGGGCGGCTGCTGGACGGTGCGTCTCCATGGCACCAACCACGACCAGCACAGCTTCATGTCCCCCCTGCAACCAGGTCCGATAGCTCCCCAAATCAATCTGGAAATTGATCCATCCCCTGATCTGTGTTATTGAGGCGCAGGCGGTGGTGCCACACCTCGCCCGCCGCGGGGGTCTCGCAGGGAGCCAAGGT
>NW_010123393.1:3270-6179 GCF_000699245.1 Pterocles gutturalis
ACAGTCACCGCTCTGCCCTCGTCGCCGAGCCCGGCGGATTAAAATAGCCGGAGAGCTATTAAGGGCATGGAGAAGGGGGAAGGGAGCCCAGACCTTCCTTTCTCTTTAATAAATTAAGAAGGAAAAAAAAAAAAAGCAAACTGTCCTCAAAACACCACTCCTGCTAAAAAAAAACCAATTAACTAAATCTTACAGGAGCTGGAAATAGAGATTTTACTACTTCTGAAGTTCAAAAGAAAAAAAAAGGTGGGGGGAGGGGATAGCTATCAACAGAGAGCACTGAACGCCCTGCCTGTGCCATATTTGTATTTACCGTGGGGTAATTTATGAGCTCCATTCCCGCACGACGCCAATGCTCCCCCTCTGCAAATCGCCAAGGGAAAGACCCCTCCTGCCCGGACCCCCCTGCACAGCCCACCAGCAACAGCCACCAAAAGCTCTCTTTGTGCATCTCGGTCTGCCCAAGTGCGGGGATCCGTGTGCCGGATGGGAGTAGCGCGGATGGAAGCCATCGGATGTATCTGAGCTGGCACAGTGGGACACATCTCCCGTGTATTGCAGCTGGACCACACGGGCACAAATGCTGCCCCAGCTTTGGACCTGTGCAAGTCTCCCAGGATTTGGGATGAAGTCGTGGCACGATGCAGATCAATGCAAAAAATTCCCAAATTTCACACAGCCATCGGCAGGCTGGAGGGTGGGCACCAAGGGGTTAATGCATCGCGACGCACGCAGCCCTGCTTAGAATAACCGGTGCTAATTCGGCCGTCCAAAATCATCACCCCTGACACGGATGTATGGAACACGAGGAGCATTCGCTTCCCCGGGTGCCCTTGACCCCGCGGGCTGCGCTCGGCATCGCGCCGTGTGACGGGGATGCTGAGCAAACATGACACTGGCATCAGCGGCGTCACACAGGGTGCTGGCCGAACCGATTCTGAACGAGAAGAGGGGATTTTGACAAAAAAAAAGCAAAGTGACCTTAGTGCCGCGTGCATCTGCAGATGATGCAGATGTGTTGATGCCCCATTCAGAAATAATAAGCGGTTCACGGATTCCAAGTTTAAAAATATTCCCACCAGCCGGTTCCCTCAGCAGCGCGCGTGCCGCTGGAGCACCGGCGCGGTCCGCACGTGGTGAAGCGCCGGCCTCGGCGCTAAGGCTGGGTTGGGATCTGGGGAAAGTGCTCAGCACAGAGCACCTGGGGATGGTCCAGGCAGCATCATCCCAGTGTTCCAAAGGGGAAAAGGGATCCTGCAGCTCCCAGAGCCCTGAGGGGATGGCAGATGTCCCCAGGAGCCAAAAGTGGCAGGAGAGGGGAGAGTGGGGATGCCAATGGGATGCAAAAGCTTAAATCGGGGGAGAACTTTGTGGTAGGGGGATTTTTTTTTTTTAAATTTCCACTCTCTTCCGTGACCCGACAGCAGGGACGAGGCTGGACCACAGCAGGGTGGTCCCCCCCAGGGATGAGCTAGAGTGAGTCCAGTGCAGCATCCGCTTATCCCAACGCTGTTTCTCTCCCACATCCGTATATTCCTGCACCCCGCTCCCATCCCTGCCAGCTCCTTGGGGTCCCTCGTGTGGGATGGAAAACATCCCCAGCACAAGCTCGGCTGCTCCATCCCATCAGGGAGATGCGCACATCCCAGCCCTCACCTCCTCCCTGGGATGATGATGATGATGATGATGGTGATGCCCTGAACAGGCAGAAACCGCAGGCAAACGCCACCTCTCCAACGCGCGGCCCAGATCCCGAAGAGTTTTATAAGGTAATCAAATATGCAAGAGATTCAACAAACTAATTTCAAGCACACACCTGGGGTCCTCTGATAATGTCGGTTGCGCCTGTGCAGCGCAAGGATTAAAATTTCATAGCGTCATGATTTCATCAGCCGCGAAAACTACAAAGGATTAATTAACAGCCGGGGAAGGGCTCGTGGCTCGGGAGCACAGGCTCAAGGAAAAGATCTATCTCCGCTCTCCAGATGTCGGCAGGCAGACGAGGAAAGCGCTTTGATGAAAACACTTTCTTAGCATTAGCGACTCCAAAATATTGTGGGTTTGCGGCTGGAATTAAGGATGCCCAATGCCACGCGACAGCCGCCCGGCTCCGTGTTTGAGGCATCCTGGGATGCTAACCACTCTCCTGGGGGTGTTTGCAGGTGCGGGGCTGAAAGGATAACGCTCATCTCCACGGAAAATCCTGCCCGGCACCTGAACCTCTCCAGCACCCGTGTCCGCTCAGCACCGAAACCGCGCGGCGGTGAGCTGGGAGCGGCCGCGCGTCCCCCTTCCCGGGAAGATGGATGAGGGAGCTGTCAGCGAGGGACAGCCGCGGCGGCATGCTGCTGTACGGGGGCAGTGGAAGTGTCTGTGATTAATGTAACCGCCCCGCGCGCAGCCCCTCTCCGGCAGAAATGCCCTCGGACAGGCGGAAAACGCCGCGCTCTGCAAGGATTCCTGGAAAAACTCCTCCCGGCCGCCGCCTGCTCCCCTCTTGCCCTCCACCAGCCCTGTGCTGCTTCCTCAGGAGTCCCAGGGCTGACCAAGAACTAATTATTTCCAATTAGAAGCCGGGAGATGAACATTACGCACCTCATCAAGCCAGTAATTTACCGTACCCGACCTGCGCCGGGCTTTGGCGAGCGCGATGTGGTGTGGTGGGGAAGGACCGTGGAAGGGGGAGGCATGACACCAGCAACTTTTTCTTTTATTTTTTTTTTCCTTTCTGCATCACTTTAAACGCCGGTGTATTGATAGGAAGAGCCCTGCTGCCAGCTCCGGCATCATTAGTGTTGCTCAGCCTACAAGATGTTTGAAAAATAAATAAATCCCTCCCGGGTGAGCCAAGCTCTGAGCAGGACGCCAGCCCTGATGGCATGCTGAGCTCCCCCCGGACCCAGCCAAAA
>NW_010123393.1:6294-6551 GCF_000699245.1 Pterocles gutturalis
CATGCACAACAGGTTCCATGCAAATTTGGGAGCTTTTAAATTATGCCGTTAATGAAAGCAAATAAAGGCAGTTAAAAGGCAATTTGCTCAATTGGTGTTAATATTTAAGCACAGCATGTGTAAAAACACGAGCGCAGAATTCGCGTTTTCCTGCAAGAAAACTTTTGGTCCCGACTTTCCTGCGGAAAGCAGCATGCACCCGGCGAGCGCAGCACCGGAGACAAGTCTCCAACCCCCCCAGCAGCACCCGAGGAGGG
>NW_010123393.1:6579-8231 GCF_000699245.1 Pterocles gutturalis
CCCCAGCAGCTCCCCACTAGCCAGCAAGACCGACAAGTCCTCCTCTGCCCAGGGCTGCAGTGGCAATCCCCCCAAATACCCGCGATGCCCGAGCCCGGCAATGCGCCGTTTGGCGGGCGACGATACTCTCGCCGAAACGCGCTTTGAAAGCGGGAGCTGCGGCTGAATGAGCCCGGGGTTTCTAATGGTTGGAAATATTTTGTACACTCTGCTGCTCCCTCTGTACCCCTTTGTTGGGGCCGAGGGCTGCCGGCTAAAGCGGGCACCAAAAGACCATCTGTAGCTCCCGTCTTTACAGAGGAGTTTAAATAGGGGGATGAATGAGCGCAGGAATTAATGAATGATAAAGCCGTATGGTCCCAGTCAGCCTCCTACGCCGGGACGTGGCATTCAAACCCTCCCAGCCTTCTGCCACAAAGAGAGGTTTCTAAGCTACTCGAAAACCAGGGAGGGGGGGAGGTGTGTGCGTGCAGGTTTTTACCAACAAACCCAGCCACTCGCATCTGGCTTCCCTGCTCCCGCCCGGGGAAAGGCAGGGGTGGCTCAGGAAAATGGGGGGTTTCCCCCCAAATGTGAAACCCCCCCTGGGTGGTAGGAGAAATCCAGAAATTTTCTCTCCAGCCGCCACAGAGAAGATGCTCCAGCTCATGGTGCCGTTAGCAGGCGAGATGCAGGGAAAGGCAAGGACACGGATGGAATCGCCGTCCCCGAAATGCCAACAAGGTGAAGCCAGGATCAAACACCCCACATCTTTTCAACTCCTATTCCAGAATTGGGGGCTGCCGGGGGGGATCGTTTCTCTCCGAAACAACCCGCGAGAGGCGAAGGAAGCCCGGCGCAGCACGGGAACACTACTTTTATTTTAAGAGCCGCCATGTGTAAAGCATTAGCGTTTTTGAAATTGCATTCTCGAGTTAATTAAATGGACAATCTTTTATGCATAAAAAGTGAAAGCAAGCAATTAAAAGCCAGGCGAAGGGAAAGCGCCGTTTCGGAGCTGGGCACTGCCCTGCTGCATCCCCTCCTCCCAATAGCGGGCCCCGGCCTTGCTGCATCCCCTCCTCCCAATTTCAGCATCCTGAGGGAGCCAGCATCCAGGTGCTCTGGTCCAGCACCACGGAGACATGACACATGGCATCGATTTTATCTATGGGATCCAGCATCACCAAACCCTGTGCTTGGGCACCACGCAGAACCGTCCTGTGGGTCCCTGTGGTAGCAGTTATCTCTGCCGCAGCAAAATGCCGACCTTGGGCTGCAGGCAGGAGGTAAAGTTCAGCGGGGACGGGACCCAGCGCAATCTGCGGATCATTACGACTATCTCCCAGCTAATCTTGCGAGGGGTCAACAGTCTTACAAAAAATCTCTCCAACCGTGTCTTCTACCTTCCAACTTCATATCTGGGGCAAAAGGTCAACCGCCGCAGCTCAATAATGTGACACCAGAAAAAAATGCGTTTTCCCACCCCAGAGTCCCCCCAGCACAGGGGGACACGGGCAGGTGCCCACCCTCACCGCGGGCAGAGCACCCAAACCTCGGAGCACCTGGGCTCCAGAGTCAAGGGGAGGAGTTTTCCCAACTCAGGGGATCCCCCGCACACCAGGACGCAGCCGGCGGGTACCAAACCCCCCCCCACACACACTCCCAGACCT
>NW_010123393.1:8254-8502 GCF_000699245.1 Pterocles gutturalis
GGACAAAAACCCCGGGGGGGGGGCCAGGGGAAGCCCCAAAAATGGATGGAGACGCGACCCAATCCCTCATCCCGCCGTGCTCCGGATCATCCAGTATCCTCGCTGGCGGTATTTTATGGGACGCTGATGGGCAGCTTGGGCGAGCGCCCCAAAAAAACCCTTCGGTGCGGTCGCAGCCCCTCTGTGAGAGGCTGGGGAGGAGGCGAGCCGGGACACGGAGCATCGCCGAGCCGCTCCGCAGGCAGGGG
>NW_010123393.1:8706-9132 GCF_000699245.1 Pterocles gutturalis
GGACGCGGGCTCCTCCCTCCAGCCCTCCTTAGTATTTTCCAACTAATTAAAAAAAAAAAACCCAACACTGTGATGGAGTGTTTACACAGATGCTATTAATCGTCCTCTGCAACTGTTTATTATGCTATGAAAATATAGCCTCAGCTTCCAGGGCTCTCTGTCTCTTTAATTTAAATTCAGATGCTTAATTTCTGTCCAAACAGAGCCCACCAAAATTACCTCCATTGCCTCTGGTCCTTGGCTTCCCTCCACATCCCGGAGCCCGCTGCGGCACCGCAGCACCCCACCATCGCCACCCGCGCTGGGGGTACCCCCGTTAACAAAACCGAGTCACCATCCTTCAGGGGATGGAAGCCCATCCACCTCTGCCCCTATTCCACCCATGAGCCCCCCAGCAGGGTTTCGGGGAGGGGGGGACAGGGCTGC
>NW_010123393.1:9179-10514 GCF_000699245.1 Pterocles gutturalis
ACGGAAATCCTGGGACCCAGCGGAGGTTTGCATTTCCACAGCACAAAATTTAAAAAATCTTCTTTATACAGTGCCTCTCAGTAGATCTTTTGGAATTTACAAGATAAATACTGGTAATTTGATTCTTATCTTCTTCAAATCCAATTCTAAGGCAATTCTGCGCAAAGGACACTAATTATAGCCCGCGGGAAGGAAAAGGTAACCCATCACAGAGAATACGCTCCAAACGTTTCAAGGGGCACGGGATGCTGAAAAGTTCAATGGATTTCACATCTGCTCTTGCAACAATAATAATTTGTTGGGTGAAAAGTATTCTCGGTGCCGCAGCAGGTACTTGATCGGCACAGGGCTGCGCTGGCCACAACAGCAGCAGGTTTGCAGCAGGTTTGCTGGTGCTTTGGTTCTCTGCAGACCTTTTCCAGGTTGCCCAGTTTCCCCCACGGACAGACACTTTTATATTTCACCCCGATTTATTTACTAACAAAAAGGCACAAGTCTGTACACGCAGGAGAACGCAATTACCAACAAACACCCAGCGTGGCAAAACCCAACCCCAAATATTTGGCATTTTGCAAAGCACACACCTAACCATGGGAAATCCTTGCTCCAAAACGCACCCGGGGGCCTGGAGCTCCCCACGGTCCCCATTTGCTGCCGAGGAGTATCATGGGGAGAGTGCGCCGGCCACCGCCGCACGACACGGTCCCGGCGTTATGGTGCCTATAAAATAATAACCCTTTTTTCCAGCACGGCGTATGCAAACATTCCTTATTGCCCAGCTTCAGTGGTTCGGCCATTCAAGTCCCAACAATAAAAAGTGGGGTAATCTGTACATTTGCGCAGAAGAAAGGCAAATTCATGCCTTCAACGACTTTTGAGAACTTGGCTATTAGGAAAAGACATTTTCATTTTCTCACATTGAAGGGAAAATACAGTTATTTAAAAATGGCAAAAGAATCAGCTCATTACTTAATAACAGCCACAGGAACCTCACCATGGGAAAAGCAAGCGGCTGCCGACCGAAGCAAGAATTAAGCCAACGTACGTAAAGAAGGAAAATCCCCGGCCACCCCCCCGGCAGCACTGGCACCAGACAGCACCCACCCGCCTGCACATGGTCCCCCACTGAGCCCCCAGGGACCAGGGCACTGGGGGGTTCTCAGCACTGTGGGGGGACCTGGGCATCACGGTGGGATGCAGGGCACCGGGGGGATGCAGGGCATCGGGGAGACCAGGGACCTGATGGAGGGGACCAGAGACATCGCTGGGGGACCGGGGCTGGGCACGTCCCACCCGGGAGCCCCCAACCCGGCCGTACAAACAATGCAACGTGGT
>NW_010123394.1:0-3088 GCF_000699245.1 Pterocles gutturalis
CTGGGAGAGGGACCACCCCAAGAGAGCCGGCCTGGAGAGAGAGCTGACCTGGAGACCAAGAGCGAACTTATGGACAGAGCCTCACCTCTATACTGGGCATGGCATGCATGATATGGAATAGACCATTGGCCACTCTGGGTCTCATTCCTAAACCTAAGATCAAATCCTAGGCTAGTAACTGGGTTGTGCTCCCTCCCAGCTTCTCCTGACCCTGCAGACATGGGCACAGCAGAGAAGCTGAAATGTCCTTGACTGCCCTGGCAACAACTATAAACATGACTGTTATCAGCTTTCTTAGCACAAATCCAAAACAGCCTCTTACTGGCTATTATGAGGAAAGTCACTTCTGTCTCAGCTGAAGCCAGGACACTCCTCTGTGCCCCAGCTGTGTTCACAGCCCCTGGGTGCTGAGCTTGTGGCTGCGGACAGGGGAGGGGGTGATGTGCCACAGGGGCTTGGCAATGGCCCCAGGTGTGGCCAGTCTGAACATCGGCCCAGCCCTGCTGTGGGAGGGGGCTGTGGCTGTATAAATGGGGCTGCCTGGGCACCTCTGCTGACAAAGGGAAATGGACCAAGGAGGGAATCTCAGGGGGTTCCCCAGGCAGCTGCCTCCAGCAGGGAATAGCCAGTCCCTGCAGAGAGGAAGAACACTTCTGAGCAGCACCTGACAGAGGGGATACCAGCACATGGGGTTGGGAGCTTGGTGCCTGCATTGGCCGCATGCCTGAGCCCCTGGTAAGCCTCGCAGCAGAGGAGCCTCGAGGCGCCTGGCACCGAGGCAGACAGAGAAGATGCGGGGCCGTGGAGGTCTCCCACTGGAGCAGCGGTGCGTCCCACGTTCCCTTCTGTGCCCCTGCTCCTGTCTCTCTCTCTGCAGCCCCACCTGCCTCTGAGCAAGGCTGTAGGGGTATAAGTAAAGGCTATAAAAAATATAGAAAAGTTAAGTTTAAATTCCTTCTTGGGCACATTGCCAATGCAAAAGATGTAGCTGTAAAAGAGCAGGCATCACCATTTCCAGTAAAGGTCCCACTCTCTATTCAGCACTTTGCATGCCAAAAACTTAAGGCAGAGGTGAAAACTTGCTTCTGCTCCTCTGGCTGCCTTTATACCTCTTAGTGGTTTGCCCTGCCCCTTTCCCAGGTGATCACAGGCAGGGTGGTGGGCAGGGCTTGGGGTATATGAGTCATACCCTCTGGCCAGAGAGTTCATTCTGCGCCTGGGCTTTTTCAGGGTTAGAGCTCTTCTGTTCTTTCATCAGAGGACAGCTTTTGAGCTGTTATTGAGCTCTTTGGGCAGATGTCATTTGATATTCAGTGAGGTTGACTGTTTGAGGTAAGAGCTTCAGGACCAGACAAGGTTCAGCGGCAGGTATAATATCAAACACATTTGTGCGCAACTTTTTTTTCTGATCAGTATATTTTGTGTTGAGTGTTCAGTGCTGCTAAAATAGTTTAACAGTATGTGGTGGTTTGTTTTTTATTCCAGGTACATCATCTTTTCCTGGAATTCCTGACTTGGATGGAACCTTGCAGTTTTTTCATCCCTTTGGCTGTATGCTTTGTCAGGTGCTGATATAATTTCTCTTAATAGGAATGTTGGTGAGATGATCTCTTAGGAATTAGAGTGAATATCCTGTCTGTACCTGTATACAGAGTTTTAGAGTTTCTCAAGAAAGCCACTGGGCTGAACATCAGATGAGTCTCTTCTGATGATGCATTAAGTATATTATCATATATCCTCCAGAGCTCTGAGGTCTCTACTCCTCTGTGCCTTTTACTTCCTTTGCTTCCTGACTTGATTTCTCCATTCATCCCTTCACTGTCCATCCAGATGTCACAGTTGTTGTTACTCAGAGGCATTGACTAGGCACTTATTTCCAGTACAGGCTTGTGTCACTGTCTTCCGTGGAACTGCTTGGAGGAGAGAATGTGTATTATTTGTGCTCATAACAATCTCTTTTATTGCAGTCCTTGGCACACAAGATTTTTCTTTTATTCCGCTTTTACCTTGCTCCTTAAGTCTTGTCCTGGGTTAAGCAGAGACAGAGTGAACTTTCTTCATAATAGCTACCAAGAGGGTGTGTTTTGGATTTGTGCTCAGAAGAAAGCTGATAAGAAGCAATCTTTATGCCACTGCAAAGGATGGCAGACTGGGGAGGCTGGGAGGGAGCAGTTCAGGATTGAACCCCAGAGTGGCCAGTAATCTATTCCATAACGTACATGTCATGCCCAGTATAGAGGTGAAGGGAAGATTGTCCCTTTTGGTTCCGGATCTCTTTTGCTCTGGGTCATCTCACACCAGGTGGTCGCTCTCCCAAGGCCTTCTACCCCCACCCTGGTCAGCTCTCGGTCTGGGACGCTTCGACACTTCTTTCCATTCCATGAGTGCGGTTTCGGGACACTCCCTGCTCTGGGATCGTTAGCCGGGAACAGGCTGAGTCTTGGTCACTGGGTGGGGGGGCAGTATCACTGTATATCACTCATTTGTATATAGTATTATTTTCAATATTATTGTAGTTTAGTTATTAAATTGTCCTTATCTCAACCCACGAGTCCTTTTTTCCCTTTACCCCTTTAATACTCTGCCCTATCCTTGGGTGGGTGGGGGGAATTGCGTGAGCGGGTGTATGGTTTGGCCCCCAGCCAAGGGCTAACCCATCACAGTCTCCAGTGAGGTTGCTGTCATATCCCTTGTGGCACTTGCGTTCTCTGGTTCTTTTTTATCTCTTGTGTTTTTAGGACCCATTTCTCTAGTTGTACGGTGTCCATTTGAGATCTCTGAGTCACCGTGTCACGCCATCGTGGTTATTCCATCGTCCGATAGCCTCTGTAATTCCCGGAGGGACTTTGTAGGTAATTGGGCTCAAAGTAATTTCTGTCTTTGGTATTTCCAGGTGCTCCGGGTGACGCTGGCCACAACATCCAGCGTCAGACTGTGAATGAGCGGAACGCCTGGGCACTTTTGAGGAGGCCGTCATTGCGGAAGAGATTGGCGTCGACTGGTGTGAAGATGACCGATGGCACTCTGCAGATGATGAAGAGGAACCGGGTGATGATGGTGACACCGTAGTTAGCCTAGGCGGCCTTTG
>NW_010123395.1:0-10030 GCF_000699245.1 Pterocles gutturalis
TGTATTACCTTATTAATATATGCCAATTTCTAAAAGATCTGTTGTAACGCTTACAGAGCTTTGCTGTAATGCTGGCTGTGTAAGGTTAGCCAGCAGAAAGATACTAATTGTGTAACAGTAACCTCATTTGTCAAAAACAGATAAGCCCCTAAGTAAAAGAATGTGACAAAGTCGTGACAAACTTTGTTGAGAGATACATAATCAAGATTACCAAATTCTTTTGTTCTTGTTATCTTCCCTCTCCTGCTCCGGCCAAGCGCGAGATGGAAGTTAACAAGGAGAAAACCACACCGGATATATTTTTTGCAGTTTAAGTTATAAAGTTGTTTATTCAGCTGTATAAAAGCGGGGAACACTTGCAGGGAAATTTGTAAGCCTCACCTACACAGTGAACAGATTTCCCAATTGCTGGGAAGGGTTCTCCAAATCCTCGCTGCTCCCCCAGTGACTGTGGATCCGGATGACAGCAACGTATTATTAGGGCAATTGGTGATGTATCTTTCTTAATCACTTAATCACTAACTCTATATAGTAAGGATTAGGTGCATTACCTTATTTTATGCTTGCTATAGTAGTTCGTTTATTATTTTGCTGCTTTACCTTATCTTGCTTTAATTTATTTTAACTGTATTATTTTCCTATTTTTTTCACTTTAAACATAAGTAAAAATAAATTTACTTCTTTAATTTGGTTCCTGTGTCCTTTGTGCTAACCCCATCAATTGGCAAAACCCCATGAAGTGACACATATTTGGGCAGGTGGATGTGCATATGCAGGATGCTGAGCTTCCGTGTGCATGCACCGCAACAGATGCACATGTGTAACAACACACATGTGCGCAAATTTGGATGTGCTTGCATGTGTGTACATCCTCTTTTTTTTTTTCTTTTAAAGACTGTCTGCAAATTATAAAATGCTGATTAAATACATTTTTGAAGGAGCTCGCCAGCAAAGGGGATGCACTGAGCCATTTCAAACCGCCCTGCTTTCTGCTCTGTGGCTTTCACTTCAAGGCCTTAGCCCAAATGAAGTGCCAGAAATCACGCGTGATGCATTTCCAGACGGCTCACCATCCCTCTCGCTCCATGTGCAGCCAAGGTTGCAAACCCGCTCCAGCTGCATGCAGTGATTCTTGCCCCCAAGGGTGCCTTGGGAACTGATAAAAAAATTAATGTTAATTTTCATGCTTTCTGGAGCCCTGGGGACAGCAGCAGGGTCTGCAGCCCTCCTGCCCCCCTGGTCGGGCTGCCCGTGCTGGAGGGCGGCTCTGACACGGTGCAGCTGCAGCCTGGGCTCAGCCCAGGGGAGGAGATGCAGGGGATGAGGCACAGCTGGGGGTAAGGCTGCTGGGGAACCGCCTCTGCTGCTCGGGAAACGCATGTAAGCTGAGGTCCTCAGCCTGGTAACTTCTTTGCCCTGTTTTGGCTGATTTGGGATGCTTTCCACGGACCTGCCCTGCTCTCTTTGTCCAGGGAGTGGGACACAGTGACATCCCTGCTCCTGCTGGTCCAGTTTTGTGGTGATGAGGATTGAGCAGCAGTCTCAAAAAGGTAGCAAATATGGATTAAAAAAAAATACAAAAAATACTCTATGGTAAAGTGAAATGTGGTTGATGCTCCTGCATAGGCAGTATTACCTGTCAGTGTTTAAATCACGTCCTTCTGGAGGCTATTTTCCAGGGCTGTGTTCCAACAGTGAAAGTCACATCCGTGTGGCCAAGCATATAAACCCTGGGACACTCCCTTTTGGAAATATAATAAGGAAGCAAGTACAGGGAACATGAAGGGAAAAAAAAAAAGCGCATCTTACTATTCATAGCTGCTTTAAAAATTATTTAGACTTTGGCAGGCAGTTTTTGTTGCTGCATTTTAGCTCATGTTTATTTGTGGCTGGTGGCCAGGGCATGGATGCTCAGAGATGCTGTCTCAGGGGAAGGGTTGCAAAATGGGTGTAAATCCATCAGGATGGAGGAAAAGGATTATTTGCTTGCTTGTGACCTTGATTTCCTTGCTGGCTTTGTCTCTGCAGCTCATGCCCCCATCCTTGTGTGCATGGGGGAAAATAAGGGCTCTGCAGGGGTGCAAATGCAGCAGGAACTCTACAGCCTGGAGGCTCCAGGAGTGGTTGTGGAGGGGAGCTCTGTGAATTCCATGCTTTAGAAAACCTTTGGGGCCCTTCTGTTCCCCATAAACTGCCTGTCACAGGGACTGGTGAGTTTAAACAAATGCTGTTGTGCATGACTCTATGGAAAGCAATTTGGACCAGGGATGAAATCCTTCTTTGCTGGTATACAGGCACAGGAAACGTCTGCCCCAGCCCTGTCAGCTGCAAACACCTTGTTCCCAGCATTCATGGGTTTGGGTTCTTACCATCCCACGGTTTTTCATCTTCCCACCATAAGATAATGAATGACTTTAATTAAGTCAGCAAGTGGAACAGAGTTTTTTTACTTGGGTAGCTGGATGGTGTGACATTGTTCTGTGTTTTAATGTTGACTTTTTTTGGGATGTTTTTATTGATGGTTCTGAACCTGTGATGTGCTCCTGCTTGGCTTGTTTGTCTCTTTTCCAGCCTGCAAATGGGAAGTTAAACACTGGCAGTTGGAGCCCCAGCTCTGGTCCAACCCAGAGAGATGCTGTCGAGTTCAGCAGATTTCTGTGAGTTTAAATGGGATCTTGACAGTGACTTGGGACTGTTCCCTGAGTTTTCAGTCTTTGTCCCTGTGGGGCTGTGTCAAGGTCTCCTGTGACACCAAGAACTCTGTGAAACTCCATCCAGAGACCGTGGGACACTCCCAGACCTTAGGGATGTGCTGCATGCTGCGGAAAGCAGGATGCTCAATATGACAGCTGGGTACAGAGATGCAACTCCTGCAGGGGCAGAGCTTTCCAGAGCATCCATGGATGCATTTGGGAATGCTGACATGCAGATGCGAGAAAGCAGCACAGGGTACATAAGGATTTGGATGTGCATGTAAAACGTGCAGGACTGCATCCACACACCACTTCAGGGAGTGCTTTTCTGCATCTGTGCCCTTGTGTTTGCATCCAAACACATCTCCATGTACCTATGCAGATTTGTGCACGTACCAACATGCTGCAGAAAGCCAGGCGTGAATGCGTTGACATCATTTTAGCCCCGTTTCAAGTGTGATCGGAATTTTGCAAACTGGCACAGCTGGGTGGAGGTGGCTGGGGAGGCTGCATGAGCTCTGCACGCTGGTGAGCTTATCTTCCATTACAGGGTGGTGGGGGGAAACTGGGTGGCACGTCACAGCCTGGGTTCCTTCACGTATTTCCTGCGTGCGCTTTGCAGGCAGACGGGAAGGGCTGGAGGACGGGGGTCCCTTGGGTGGCATTTACACATTGCTGCCTACGAGGGGGGCTGGCATTTGCGTGGCAGCGTGGGTGCAGTTTGGAACACACCGGCTGGGGTGTAAATGGAGCTCCGTGGTTCCCTGGGTGAAATGTAGCAACGTGGCTAGAAGGTGAGGAAAAAGCTTAAAATAGAAAAAACCCAACCCAAACCCCCACCCTTCAAAAAAAACCCCAAACCCCTGTCTCCTCCCTGCCCCAAAGAAGGAAAAAAAAACCCCAAAACAAAAAAAACCCCAAAAAACCAAAACCCAAAGCCACCACCCAAAACCAACCCAAACCCCAGCCTTGGTGCATTTAATGTCTCCATGCCTGCAGCTCTGGAAGCACTGCTGAGTGCAGGTTTATAAACAGGGTCTGCATGGGGGGATTGTATGGGGAGAGCACTTTGCTCGTGACCTCTCTGCTATATGCTGAAAAAAGGTCCCCAAACACCCCTGAAAAACCCCAGCATCCCCCTGCAAGTGGATAAAACGCTCCCAGGGCTTCTCTTCCTGGGAGGGGACGGCATATATGTGCACACTTTGCTGGGAAGCAAATGCTGTCTGGGAACACTTGCTGGGAAGCAGCAGCGAAGCACAGCTGCTGGGAAAAGCTGCTCCTGGGCTTTGAAGGGGTTTTAAGCAGTGACTGGGCAGAGGGACCCCTTGTCATCTTCCTGGGGCAGGGTTGCATGACTTTGCACTTCAGCTGGTGTTGTGATGCGCAGACGCACAACGGCTCCTGGCCACAAGCCAGTGGGATGGGACAGAAATTATTAAATATTTCCCAGGGTAGGGCACTTGGGGCTCTGCTGCTTGGAGGAGGAGGAAGAAGAGGAAGGTGCACAGCCCCTGCCTTCCCCCTCCCTGGGCTCCTGCCTTCCCAACGGGGGTGAGGAAACTGAGCCCCACTGTGCCCAGGGGATGCTGTGCTGCTTTTCCAGCCAGGAAAGTAATATTCTAATTTATTTTTTTTTAATATGTGGTAAAAGGCATAGAGGTTATTACAAGGAAATGCAGTGTGTCTCAATCAGTGAAATGGGGAAAGCACTTCCTGATTGGGAGGTGGGGAGAAACTGTCCTAAAGTGATTCCTGGCTTTCCTGAGGGTAAATTCATGTGGATTTATACTTTGGCTTTATACCTTAAGACTTCTCTGTCTCTTTTCTAATTTGTTTAGATAATTTATTCGCAGTTCAGCTTGTCAGAGTGTGGCTCCTGAAACTTTGAGCAGCCTTTGCAGTCAGGAAAATGGGCATTGGGGTTCCGGCTTTTCTAGATCCTAGACAGATACAGACAGATCAGGTCCTACCTAATTAACCTCTTAATGTGAGCAAAAGCTTAGGTAAGGCTTCTGGTCTGCTGGGGTCTCCTAATTGCCTATGGAGGCAGGAGGGATTAAGGTTGGTGCTTTCTCTGTTCCAGGTACTGGATTGGGGACATTCCAGGACCGTGTGTGTGGCTGCCATCCCAAACTGAGGGGGAATGCCCCTATCTGCCTGCTGTGTTCTCCACCTGGAAACATCACTGAGGGCTGATTTACCAGGTAAACTGTAGTAGATCTGAGATAACACTTATTGCAAGAACCTGCTGGGTCCTTCCCCACCTGCTCACCCAGACACCCCAGTCTCCAGGTATGCCTGCCTGGGCTGCGCTTAGTGCTGAGACCAGGCAAGCGAAGGCGATGGGTGTGTGTGGCTGGGTCAGGGCTAAAGTCCTGCCTCTCACCAGGCTGTAGCTCTCAGCTGGCACTTGGCATATTGTTGTCCTTAGGTGCCCTTCATGTAGATCTACAAGACATCCAATGCAAACAAAGAGGTTCCACAGTCTACTAAAAGAGGATTTTCTGTTTATTAATTAGGTGAAGACCATGAAGCCCTTAAAATAGCAGTCTACCTGACCTAGCATGTTCCATCAGCCAAGCCCAGTGCATTCCCCACACTGAAGGCACCGAGCATTGCACCTTTCCCATCCGTCAGTGGGATCCCTGGGCTCAGGTGAGGAACATCAGCAGCACGGAGCCCTCCCTCTGAGCACCATGGAGCCCACAGCTCACAGCCAGCAAGAGGCATCTACCCCTTCCCACACGGAGACAGCAGAAGACCTGGCCTTGAAGTTAAACGCTGCCGTGAGGAATGGGAACGTGAAAGAAGTGCTGGAGCTGCTGGAGAAAGGGGCAGAGGTGAACTCCAAAGCAGGAGATGGCTGGACACCGCTGCAGAGTGCCGTGCAAGCGAACGATGAGGACCTGGTCCGGCTTCTGCTGGATAGGGGTGCTTGTCCACATGCCAGGAAGAACAATGGTGGCACTGCATTTACTGAAGCAGCAATAGCGGGAAACGTGAATATCCTGGAGCTCCTCCTTGATCGTGGGCTAGATATCAATGACCATGACAACAACGGCTTCACAGCTTTCATGGAGGCGGCATGGTATGGGAACGAGGAAGCCCTCAGATTCCTGTATAGAAGTGGAGCAAATGTGAATTTGAGGAGGGAAGTTAGTGAGGAGAAAGCAAAACTCCATAAAGGAGGAGCAACAGCACTGATGGATGCTTGTAAGAGGGGCCACTTCTCAGTTGTACAAACTCTTGTCCAAGAGATGGGGGCTGATGTGAACATTTGTGACAAGAAAGATAGGAATGCCTTGATCCATGCCCTCAAGGAGGGTGGTTGTGCCAATGAAAAATACCAGTCTGCTGTGTCCATAGTCCATTTCCTGCTGGACAGTGGTGTCGATGTGAGCAGCAAAGACGAATGTGGGAAAACTGCCCTCATCCTAGCTGCTGAAATGCGGAGCCCAGATTTGGTGAGAGCTTTGTTGGAGAAGGGTGAAATAGATATTGATGATGCAGATGAGGAGGGCAACACGGCACTGATGGTGGCCGTAGAGAAAAATGATTACAATATAGCAAAGCTGTTGTGTGAAAAGGGAGCAAGGACTGATGTGGGGAACCTTATCGCTGTTGCGAATAGGAACCGTGCTCACGACATGGCACGTCTTCTTCGCGAGTATAATGCCAGGTTTGTTCCAGGAACTCTCAAAGACTGGGAGCCAAACAGCAAACGCTGGAGGGAGCAGCTGAAAAATCTTTATAAAACATATCGCCCTATGATTGGCAAACTGAAGACGTTTCAATACATCCAGCAGAGAATTCAGAACACTTCCCAGGGTGGCATCTACCTGGGCCTCCACGGTGGGACAGAGGTGGCAGTAAGAATAAGCCGCAGTACAGAGGGTGACAAAGAGAAAACGTTTTTTGAACAATGTGGTAATTCTGAACATCTACTGAAGCTCTTCCAGTTTGAGAAGGCAAGAGGCTACATGTACTTGTGCTTCCCACTCTGGGAGAAAAACCTTGAAGAACATCTGCAGGACCCAGAAGAGCAAATGGATTACAAAGATGCTGTGAGGATGATCTTCCGGGCAGTGAGAGAGCTGCACTCCCTTGGGTTTGCTCACCAGGATCTACAACCCAGCAACTTTGTCATAGGTTATCTTTTGCTTTCTCAGTATTTTCATTTTGCTTTCCTGTTGCCTGTAGTTTAGAGAGAAGATGCTTCATAGCTGCCTGTAAATAAAAAAATATATGAAACACCAGTGCAGATATCTTTATGCAGAGTGAAGTGTCTGTGGCATTAGCTCTCCTCTTTGAGTAAGTACAGATACGTTCATAGACAGCCTCAGAGGAGTGAGCAGATCACCTTTACATGTCTCATTAGATCTTCCCTCCTTTCCAGGGCTCTGTGGACAGATCAACCCACAGCACAGCCCTCCAGAGATTTGTTTTCTAAAGAAGGGACCACCCAGAAGTCAGTGACAGGCTGTATCAAGGTTTTCCACTATTATCTGCTAACAATTTTTCTTGTTTCCTCAGACTTAGGTGGCAAAATTTACTTGGTGGACTTTGATAATAAGAGACAGTTGATTGAAGGCAAAAAAGAACATATAAATTCGGATTTAGAGGTAACTTCCCTGTGAATCAATGTATGGTTCAAAAATTCAGGGGCTCTCTCATATTTTCTGCTGCTGTGTGTCCTAGGCGAAGCCCTTCTGCATCCTCAACTAGAAAACACCTTGATTTTTGGGAAAGCCCATATAACACTAGGCACTGTGTAAGAACGATAGTGATTAGGATGCAAACCTGTGGCTGGTGCCGGGATATCCACAGATACCCCGTGAGCATGATTATGGTGCCTGTCTCCTCTGTCGGTGTGCACACAAAGTTTGTGTTTGTGCGTATTTGTATACTTCTGCACATCTATAGCTGCGTGTGTGTGTGTGTTCTGCTCATTTAGGAATACTAGTCCTCTTCCATTTGGTAAGAAGTTTCATGCATCTGGCGTGTGAGCAGTGATGTGTTTCTTTGCAGGCTCTCAGCAGGCTCGTGCTGTATGTTTTAACAGGGGGTAAGAAACCCCTTCAGCAAGTCAGTCCCAAGGATTTGTCTGCTGATTCCCCGGATTACAAGGAGGCTCTGGACCTTGTAAGCAGCCTGGTCTCTCATGATGAACGAGGTTTGGAAGGTTTGAGCAAACATCCCTATTTCTGGAGCAAACAGACGTAAGTCCGGGGAGTGCAAAGGCAAAGCTTTTGGTACGGGATTTGCCTGTAGTGCTGGGAGCAGCGATGTCCCATTGCAGCTAACGAAGCTCCTCGTCCCACAGCAGGTTTAAGTTCCTGAAGAGTATATGGAATAAAATCAAAGATCTCAGCAACAGAAAAGCTGTCTTTCAAACTCCTAATGCTACTGAAAGTTTTCCTTATCCACGCTGGACCAAAAAGGTAATCCTCTTCTCTTTGGACTGATAAGAGGTTTGGCCTCAACATTTAGGCGGAAGCTTTTCCTGAGTGTTTCCCAGGCCCTGTTTAAAACTGTAACTGGAAAAAGTAGCCTCACACAAATACAGACAGCTGGGGAGACAGTTACATCTCAGCCATATAGCTGAAATACACCAGAGACGTCGATGCTGAAGGGAGCTCTGTTGACTGGGGTGATAGTAGGGGATGGTTATTATAGAATTAACTGGAAAACCTTCAAGGGTGATTGGTGGTGACCTCTTAAGACAAGGACTTCTGGCCCTTGTTGCCAGCAAATTTCTGTCAAAAGTGTTTTGTTAGATTGGCTCAAAAGCAGTGAGACCAGGCATGCTCTTGCAGGTAGCATTCTGGAAAGACGTGCTGAACCATTTCAGATTCAACAGTCTCAGTTCAGTACGGCAGCCCATGTGGTCCTCCCAACAGTGGCACAGCCAGGTCAATCTTCGGAGTCCCTCCTGTCCTCCAGCCATGCATAAAAATCTCCTGTGTCATGTCGACAGTCCCAACGTGAATGGCACACCTTGGCAAGGCAGGAGAGGAAACACTCAGCAGGATCAGGGGGTCTGTATGGTGCATGCCCTGCAGAGTGAACTCTTCTGCTCAAGCTGGGAAGTATTCTTTTAAGGGTCACAAGATTTACCCATATGAGATGATGTCCCTGCAGAAAGGCAGTGGTTGTGGTGAGTGGAGGTCGATACGCTGCTTTCGTGGTACATGAAGGGCAGAGAATAATTTATGTGCTTTTTTTTCAGATTGACAGAGTTGTTCTGAATATCATGGAAAACCCTAAGGAAGGAGAAAGATACATGTATCGCAACAATGTCACTGACCTACTGAGGTTCATCAGAAACCTGGATGAACACCCGAATAGCAGGTACATGTTCACATCCTTGCCCCTGCCACAGCTGCATGGCAGGGAGCATCTGGGTATCTGCAAGTGTCAGTGAATTTGAGAGCAAAACCTTCTTCAGGTGGTTTTCCAGAAGGGCGAACACGGCTGGGATGTGGGAGAAAGCTCGTTAAAGTTCATCTCGTTAGAGGGACCATTTCCTTTAGCAGCAAAGGAAACGGAGTGTGAAGGATTGCATGTCGTGGCAGCACGCAGTCTGGAGTCAGTCCCCAAAGTCACCATCCTGAGGGGAAGGAGAGGAAGTTAGCTCACAGGATTAGAACTTAGATTTTTGAAGCAAAATCTGACTCTTGAGATCATCTCCCACAGATGAACATCCTCAGCCAGAGCCTTCAACTCCAGAGGGACAGCAGCAGCTTCAGAGAACCAGTGCAGCTCCCTCTGCACCCTGGCCTTTGTAGAGCAGCCCCTGGGGTGGAGAGACATCTGCAGCAGCTAAGGCAGAGGACACCATGAGTGTGTCCTTCTGGGCTCTTATTTTTGCTGCAGGCTGGTGTTTCTCACCATAAATCCAGGAAGGTTTTTAGATCACTCTTAAAATATTTGTATCATCCCTTATATCTTTAAAAAAATCCTCCTTATCTACATTGCTAATATTTCCAAAGCGCTGATGTTTACTGCGCTGAGATACGGTTCAGGAAGCATCAGGCCTGTTAGAAGATCCTGTTAGGAGGTCTTGACTCTTACAGACCTGACAGAGTCTCCAACCTTCTGTAATCACGGGCGCTTACACATGAGGTTCGAGCTGGTGCTAACTCCTAGTGATGGTTTCACAGACACTGGTGGCCAGCACTGCTCCAGTGAGGATGCAGGTGGGGTTAGGCAGATGGAGGTGCTAGAGGAAGAGTGAAAAAAAATGGATTATGGAGCTCAGGGAAGGTACAGAAAAGTTGCAGCTCCAGGATTTCTCGGAAACCTTCCTGTGTTAGCTGAAAGCCTCTGGAATG
>NW_010123396.1:0-523 GCF_000699245.1 Pterocles gutturalis
AATGCAGACACTGGCCCCCTGACAGCAGCAGTGTCCAATATAGCTGAACTAACCTCTACCATACAAGAGAGCAATCAAGACAAGTTTGCCTTCACATGGCAAGGTATTCAATACAGCTTTACTCATTTGCCTCAAGGACATGGGCACTCTCCTACCTTAGCACATCACACCCTGGCCCATGCACTAGCAGAAATTACCCCTGAAGAGAGAGTTAAAACCTACCAATACACTGATGATATATTGGTGGGGGGATCCAATATCGCTTCAGTGGGTCAAACCCAAACAAAAATAATTCTGACAAAAAAAGTACAACTCCCCTCCCCTGAGGTAAAGTTTTTGGGCATATGGTGGAGCAGAGGAGCAGCGTGTACTCCCCCCCTTAACCCCCTTAGAACAAATAAAGATACCAGACAATAAAAAAGAACTGCAACATGCCTTAGGTCTACTGGTATTTTGGAGAAGACGTATTCCAGATTTTTCCATCATAGCTTGTGCCTTACAAGACTTGACTCGTAAAAGAGCT